>NC_058080.1:293238386-293538386 GCF_014858855.1 Bufo gargarizans | reverse complement strand
AGCAAGATGGTGCACTTTGTTCCTTTAAGTAAGCTCCCTGATGCAAAGACCTTAGCATCCTTGTTCATTGAACATGTGTTATGTCTGCATGGTGTCCCTGAGAATATCGTCTCTGATAGAGGCGTTCAGTTTGTTTCTAGCTTTTGGAGGGCTTCTTGTAGCAGATGCGACATCTGTTTGTCCTTTTCATCTGCTTTCCATCCACAGACCAATGGGCAGACGAAATGGTTAAATCAGGCTGTGTATCGCATAATCAACTGCTATGGGTGAGATACCTCCCGTTGGCAGAATTCACCATCAACAATTTGGTTAATTCTTCCACGGGGGTGTCTCCTTTGTTTTGTAACAGTGGTTTACATCCTCGCTTTAGTTCTAATCCCTCTGTATCCTCACTCAACTCGCAGGCAGATTCTTTTACCTCTAGACTGTGCACAGTCTGGGCACAGGTTCAATCGAACCTGGAAAAGGCCCAGGAAACTCAGTGTAAACATGCCAATAAGAGATGTTCCAAGGGGGTAAATTATTTACTTGCCGATAAGGTGTGGTTGTCGACTAAAAATCTTGCTTTGAAACAATGTTCTAAGAAATTCTCTCTGCGTTTCATTGGACCATACAATATTATTGAGCTTATTAACCCAGTATCTTTTAGACTTAAGCTACCCGACTCCCTCCGTATACATAATGTGTTCCATAAGTAGTTACTTAAGAAATATGTGTCACCAGTGGTTCCGGTTAAAAAACCTCCTCCACCTGTGGAGGTTGAGGGTCAGGAGGAATTCATTATTTCTAAAATAATAGATGTCAGAAAGATTAAAAATTCCTTTCAATACCTGGTCCACTGGAAAGGTTTTGGACCTAAGGAGAGGTCCTGGATACCTATGTCTAGGATGCATGCTTCCAGGTTAATCACTAAATTTCACCAGGAACACCCTGAGAAACCTCGTCCACAATGCTTGGGTACGGTGGCCCCCTTGTAAAATGGGGGGGGGGGTACTGTAACAGGATGCCGAAGGCGCACTCGGTCTCCCATCAGCCACAGACCTGCTGCTTAGCTTCGGGAGCGAGGATCTGTGTTTGGCCTCGTTCCCAGGGCGGCTTTGCTAGCTGGGAGGCTCCCTGCTCCTAGTTCTGCCTTGAGCACCGAGCTGATCACTCGGTGCTCGACTTGTCTGTCTGTCATGTGACGCTGGTCACGTCACATGACCCTCACTCCCCACTATAAATACAGGCGGCCTGCTGGCTTCAGGTTGCCCGTGATTTTTGTCCTCTAGGCTGTGTACTTTATTGTTATTTAGCTACCTCTGGAATTGAACCTCAATCTGCCTCTTGACACCTCTTCTGCCTGCTCCTTGTACCTTGACGCTACCTCTCGGATTTGACCTTGGCTTGTTTACGGATTTGTCTTTGCCTCTTCCCTTGTTCTGACGTGACCTCCTGGACTGACCTCGGCTAGTTGACCTGCCTCGCCTTCCGTTTTTGTTCTACCTCTTGTCCACTTATTGTAACTTCTCAGTGGCTATCCTCTTCCCTGCTGTCTCTTTCTCTCTGCTTGCACTTAGTAGGTTAGGGACTGTTGCCCAGTTGCGCGCCGTCACCTAGGGCAGGTGGTGCAAGTAGGCAGGGACCGGGTGGCAGCTCAGGGGGTGCACCTCTGCTCTATCTTGATTCCTGTGACTCTAACCATGACATTAACCCTTCATATGCCACTGTCAATAGTGAGCATGGCTTCTGAGGGTCCCTCTGTCCTCCAATTGGAGCTCCCATGCCAAAATCGTGGGACTTTCAGTTGCTACAGCCTGGGTCCTTTTGAAGATTGCCAGGCCTGTCAAAGCAAACTGCCTGCAAAGCTGTAGACTGCAAGTATTCTCAATCAGTAGATTGCATGTACAAGTCCCCTAAGGGGACTAAAATTTACAGTAAAAAGAGTAAAAAAATAACAAAAAAAATAAAATATTTGAAAAATTAAATAACTCCCACTTTCCAAATTTGGATATATAGGGGCGGTCACTGTGAAAGTCACTGTTAAAAGGGGCGGCCACTGTGAAAGTCACTGTTAAAGGGCGGTCACTGTGAAAGTCTCTGTTAAAGGGGCAGTCACTGTGAAAGTCAATTTTAAAGGGGCGGGCATTGTGGAGGTCTCTGTTAAAGGGTCGGGCACTGTGAAGGTCACTGTTAAAGGGGTGGTCAATGCTAAAGGGGCGGGCACTGTGAAGGTCATTGTTAAAGGGTGGCACTGTGGAGGTCAATGTTAAAGGGGCGGGTACTGTAGAGGTCACTTTTATGGGGGAAACTATCAATATCTTTTTATGACACACGGCAACATAAAATGAAATAGATGAAATATACCCATGCGAAGCCGGGTCCTTCTGCTATTCTCTTTATATATACAAAAATGAGTTTCTGTCTGTCTGTCTGGACATTCTGTATGCGCGACCAAACAACTGGACTGATCTTTACCAAATTTGGCACACAGGTATATCAGGTGTCCGGGAAGGTTTTAGCTATCAAGAACGTACCGTTCCTGAGATATTCCTCCCAAATGACCTGCATTAACCAATAGAAGCCAGCAAGCCTTTCACTTAAATCCGAACTGCCATTTACACGGTCACATGTCTCTTATTAGCCAAAAGAAGCTTGCAGGTTCTACTCCAGGTTGCCATAACAACTGATTACAGGTTTTAGCAGTTCACAGTTCCTTAAATATTCAGTCATATGACGTATGACGGCACAACTACACTTCTACATGCATGGGGGGCAGAGGGCACTATTAAACGGACGGGCGCTGTGGAGTTCACTGTTAAAGGGGAGAGCAGTGTGGCGGTCACTGTTAAAGGGGCAGGCACTGCGGTGGTCAATGTTAAATGGGCAGGCACTGCAGTGGTCAATATTAAAGGGACGGGCACTGTGAAGGTCACTGTTAAAAAGGCAGGTACTGTGGAGGTCACTGTTAAAGGGGCAGGGGACTGTGGAAGTCACTGTTAAAGGGCAGCCACTGTGAAGGTCACTGTTAAAGGGGTGGTCAATGTTAAAGGGGCAGGCACAATGGAGGTCACTATTAAAAGGGCGTGCACTGTAGAGGTCACTTTTAAAGGGTCGGTCACTGTTAAAGAGGTAGGCACTGTGGAGGTCACTGTTAAAAGGGCAGGCACAATGGATGTCACTGTTAAAGGGGTGGGCACTGTGAAGGTCACTGTTAAATGAAAAATGGAAACTAAAACAAGGAATTACCAAATTAAAAACAAAAGAAGGAAGGTATATGGAAGAAGATAAAGAACTAGCTGACTGCCTCAATTAATACTTCTGTTCAGTTTTTGCTAAGGAAAATTAAGGAAAAGGACCTCAGTTAGGGAGGAAGACTAATGAATCTTTTGATGCATGTGTCTTTACAGAGGAAGAGGTATGAACTCAGCTGTCTAAAATTAATACAAATAAGTCACATGGGCCTGATGGGATACACCCAAAGCTATTAAAAGAGCTTAGCGGTGAACTAGCAAAACCATTAACAGATTTATTTAACCAATCACTGGTAACAGGAGTCGTCCCAAAAGATTGGAAATTAGCAAATGTTGTGCCCATTCACAAGAAAGGTAGTAGGGAGGAATCGGGCAACTATAGGCCAGAAAGCCTGACATCAATAGTGGGGGAATTAATGGAAACCATACTTAAAGGAGTTATCCGAGTTATGGGAAAAAAATATTAAAACCTCATAAAATTAATCAGGACTTACATATACATTGGTTAAGTTTGATTTCTTAAGAGAGAAACCCATACTTACACCTTTTCATGGTTCTGTTATTGCTGTGTTTACATGCTGAAGTACATGCTGAGGGGGCGCATAACAACAATGCCTGAGCTCTCCTTCATAAATATTTGTGGTCGTGAACAATCTGACCTTCCCCTTACCCTGCTCTGCACAACCTAAGTTTGCATAAAATAAACAGTCACATGATAATCTCCTAGCTCACACAGGCAGAATATCTTATTATCACATTGCAGATACAGCTATGGCTCAGATACAGCTACGGCTCAGATACAGCTACAGCTCAGATATAGCTACAGCTCTAGCTATGAAATGGACATATAGCTGTATCTAAGCTGTAGCTGCATCTAAGATATAGCTGTATCTAATCTATAACTTAAAGATATATCTTGGCTGCATATATAGCTTAGATATAGCTATAGCTATATCTATATGATGGACAATTAGTTCCTTTTTTTTCTCCAGGGGGGGTATTTACAGTGTAATGGGGACTTGTTGAGGGGGCCTGGGCTGTAATAACGATCCCCAGATGCGGGAGGGGAACGTGTAAACTGGCCCATGTGATGGAAGGAGCCAGACACATACCCTGCTGCTGGTGCTGCTGGAGAAAATCTATAATCTCGGCTCTTATAAGTATCGCGCATGAGAGATCGCTTACCATCGCCGAGGCTGTGTGAGGAGAGGGAGAGAGGGGTGGGCACCAAAGGCTTTGACGTCTTATTTACAGTGCTGGGCCACTCCCTCAAGCAGGGAGAAGCTTGTAAACGAGACGTCAGTGCCTGGGCAGAGTTGATGACGTCGGGGGTCACATGACCCAAATGTGAACTGGCTAAACAGAGCAAAATAGCTAATGTAAGTAATTACAAAATAGTTTATTATAATACTATAAGAGTTATTAGCATAAATTTATTTAACTTGGATAACCCCTTTACGGAGAGAATTGTGGACCATCTAAAATCCCATGAATTAAAAGATGAAAAACAGCATGGGTTTACTTCAGGGAGATCATGTCAAACTAATCTTATTGATTTTTTTGATTGGTTGACTAAAATAATAGATGGAGGAGGTGCAGTAGACATCGCTTATCTGGACTTTAGTAAGGCTTTTGATACTGTCCCACATAGAAGGCTTATCAATAAATTGCAGTCTTTGGGCTTGGACTCCCATATTGTTAAATGGATTAGGCAGTGGCTGAGGGACAGACAACAGAGGGTTGTAGTCAATGAAGTATATTCAGACCATGGTCTTGCTACCAGTGGGGTTCTTCAGGGATCTGTTCTGGGACCCATATTGCTTAATATCTTTATCAGCAAAATTGCCGAAGGGCTCAATGGTAAGGTGTGTCTAATTGCTGATGACACAAAGATTTGTAACAGGGTTGATGTTCCTGGAGGGATACACCAAATGGAAAAGGATTTAGGAAAACTAGAGGAATGGTCAAAAATCTGGCAACAAAAATTTAATGCTGATAAGTGCAAGATAAAGCACCTGGGGCTTAAAAAACCAAGAGCAGAATATAAAATCAGTGATACAGTCCTAACCTCAGTATCTGAGGAAAGGGATTTAGGGGTCATTATTTCAGAGGACTTAAAGGTAGGCAGACAATGTTATAGAGCATCAGGAAATGCTAGCAGAATGCTTGGGTGTATAGGGAGAGGCATTACCAGTAGAAAAAGGGAGTTGCTCATGCCGCTCTACAGAGCACTAGTGAGACCTCATTTGGAGTATTGTGCTCAGTACTGGAGACCATATCTGCAGAAGGATATTGATACTTTGGAAAGAGTTCAGAGAAGAGCTACCAAACTAGTACATGTATTGCAGGACAAAACTTACCAGGAAAGGTTAAAGTACTTTAACATGTATAGCTTGGAAGAAAGATAAGACAGAGGGGATATGATAGAAACTTTTAAATACATAAAGGGAATCAACAAGGTAAAAGAGGAGAAAATGTTTAAAAGAAGAAAAACTGCTACAAGAGGACATAGTTTTAAATTAGCGGGGCAAAGATTTAAAATTAATATCAGGAAGTATTACTTTACTGAGAGAGTAGTGGATGCATGGAATAGCCTTCCTGCAGAAGTGGTAGCTGCAAATACAGTCAAGGAGTTTAAGCATGCATGGGATAAGCATAAGGCCTTCCTTCATATAATAAAAGGCCAAGGGCTATTCATAGTATTCAGTATATTGGGCAGACTAGATGGGCCAAATGGTTCTTATCTGCTGACACATTCTATGTTTTTATGTTTAAAGGGGCGGCCACTATGAAGGTCACTGTTAATGGGGTGGTCAATGTTAAAGGGGCGGGCACTGTGGATGCCATTGTTAAAGGGGCAGACACTATGGAGGTCACTGTTAAAGGGGCGGTCACTATTAAAGGGGCGGGCAATGTGGAGGTCACTGTTAAAGGGGCAGGCAGTGCAGAGGTCACTGTTAGAGGGGCATTCAAGGAAAAATCCCAGCAGTCGTGTCTTCTCAATCAATCGAATATTTTTATTTCAACAAAGAAATGTCCACAATCCTGGACGCGTTTCGGCTAGCATGCCTTCATCAACAGGTACAGATATGTATAATTGTCATGGTCTTACCTTCTCACTGTTCTCCTTCGTTTGACATGTGCTGGCGGCCATCTTGGTTTCTGGGTTTCTTGTAGCCTCCCACCCTGCGGCTTCTCCTTCCCACTGGGAGGAGCTGGATGCCTAGCTCATATATATAGGAGGTCTGTGGCTTCAGTTCCTTGCTTGGTCCTCCTGTGTTCACATGCTTCTAAGACTGCTGCTGCTTCTGGTTCCTGATCCTGGCCTCGTCTGACTACCCCGTTGGTTCCTGATCCTGGCTTCGTCTGACTACCCCGTTGGTTCCTGATCCTGGCTTCATCTGACTACCCCGTTGGTTCCTGATCCTGGCTTCGTCTGACTACCCTTCTGGTTCCTGACCTCTGTCTACGCAAGACCCTGCTTCGGTTTAGCCATCCGTTTGGACTTTTGCTTACGGCTTGCTTTTCAATAAAGCCTTCTTATTTTCCACTTATCTCTTGTTGTACGTCTGGTTCATGGTTCCATGACATTAGGACCAAGCCATGAATTCTGACGGTACAGGGCCATCCTCGCTACCTACGCTGGTTGCCAGACTTGATCAGCAGGATCACCTGTTGGGTCGGTTCGCTGTGGCGTTGCAAACCCTGCTTGAACGCACGGCTCATTTCGCTTCCGTTGCCGATGGGTCGGTTGTCGCTCCTGGGCCCGCTCCTACTGCCGCTCCGGTTGTTGCGCCAGAGTCTACCCCGACACCTGTTGCTGCGCCTGCGGTGTCTCGGGGTATGACCGGTTCTGCCCCCCTTCCACAGCGCTTTGGGGGAGAGCCAACTCAGTGCCGAGGTTTCCTTAACCAGGTGGGCATTTATTTTGAGTTGCTGCCACATGCCTTTCCTACTGAGAGATCAAAGGTGGGCTTCTTGATCTCGCTGCTCTCGGACAAGGCCTTGGCCTGGGCCAGCCCTTTATGGGAGAACAACAATCCGGTGGTTGCCGAGTTTTCCGGTTTTGTTGCTTCTCTTCGGAAGGTATTCGATGTGCCGGCTCGTGCTGCCTCTGCTGCGAAGCTCCTTATGTCCATCAGACAGGGTTCACGATCCGTAGCTGAATACGCCATTGAGTTTCGTACCCTGGCAGCAGAGGTGGGCTGGAATAATGAGGCTCTGGTCGCTGCTTTCTCTCATGGTCTTTCGGATGCCTTGAAGGATGAGGTTGCAGCTAAGGACCTACCAGTGGAGCTCGAGTCTCTTATTTCTTTCCTGATTTTGATTGACACCAGACTCAGGGAGAGACCTTCCTTTAAGGAGAGCCTGCGGAGGTCTTCTAACAGATTGGCGCCTACGTTTGCTGTCCCACCCGTGCCTCCCTCTCCTCCCACGCCTCCTGGGGATGACTTGTCTGGGGGTGAACCCATGCAGCTGGGGTTTGCTCGCCTGTCCGAGGGGGAGAGGGTACTCCGGAGACGCGAGGGCCGATGCATGTACTGTGGTCTCGGTGGGCATTTTCGGTTGGCATGTCCGAACCGTCCGGGAAACGCTCGCACCTGAGATCCTGTCGGGGGCAGATCTTGGGTGGAGTCTCCTCGTCCCCGGTTTCCCGTGTTGACAAACCACTGATCACTGTTGTCCTCTCCTGGGTCGGGGGCTCGGTGACGACCCAGGCGTTGGTGGACTCTGGTGCTGGTGGTTTGTTCATTGATAGTGTGTTCGCTGCCGCCAATTCCATTCCTCTGCAGCCTCGAGGTTCCCCACTGGCTCTTGAGGCGATAGACGGCAGACCCCTTCTGCCGCCACACGTAACTCATGAGACCCTTCCAGTGGGGATAGCCATTGGTGCCGTTCACAGAGAGTCGGTCTGTTTCCAGGTGATTTCGTCTCCACACTACTCGGTGGTCTTGGGGTACCCCTGGCTCCAGAAGCATAATCCGACTTTCGATTGGAGATCGGCCGAGATCCTCTCGTGGTCACCGCAGTGTGGGGCTAGTTGCATCCATGGGCCTGTCAAGTTGCTGTGTACTTCCTCGGACTCTCTGTTGCCTCCTGAATACGAAGAGTACCGGGATGTATTCGATAAGGTGCGCGCGGTTGCCCTACCTCCGCACCGCCCATACGATTGTGCCATAGAGTTACAATCTGGTGCCGTTCCTCCTCGTGGCAAAGTCTATCCACTGTCGGTAGCGGAGAATGAGGCCATGGAGGAGTACGTGAGGGAGGCACTTTCACGCGGACACATTCGCAAATCCTCGTCCCCGGCAGGGGCTGGATTTTTCTTTGTGAAAAAGAAGGGCGGTGAGTTGAGGCCTTGCATCGATTACAGGGGTCTCAATCGCATCACGATCAAGAACGCTTACCCGATACCCTTGATTTCCGAGCTGTTCGATCGCCTCAAAGGGGCCACGGTCTTTACCAAACTCGACCTGAGGGCGGCATATAACCTGGTAAGGATCAAGGCGGGCGATGAGTGGAAGACCGCGTTTAACACCAGGACCGGTCATTATGAATCCTTGGTTATGCCCTTTGGGTTGTGCAATGCGCCCGCAGTCTTCCAGGAATTCATCAACGATGTTTTCCGTGACCTGTTGCAGCAGTGTGTGGTGGTCTATTTGGATGACATCTTGGTATATTCTGAATCCATGGAGGCCCACATTATGGATGTCAGACGAGTGTTGCAACGGTTACGAGAGAACAGGCTGTTCGGTAAGCTTGAGAAATGCGAATGTCACCGATCCCAGGTAACCTTCTTAGGTTACATAATTTCCGCTGAGGGGTTCTCCATGGATCCTGAGAAGGTTTCGGCTGTCTTACAGTGGCCCCAGCCCAGTGGTCTCCGTGCCCTGCAGCGCTTTTTGGGCTTCGCCAATTATTATCGGAAGTTCATCAGGGACTTTTCTATGCTAGCCAAGCCGCTCACGGATCTGACCAGGAAGGGCAGTAATTTCCAGGTCTGGCCGCTCGAGGCCATCCGAGCGTTTGAGGCTCTAAAGTCCGCCTTTGTGTCGGCTCCGATTCTGTCGCATCCCAACCCTGGGTTGCCCTTTGTCCTCGAGGTGGACGCGTCTGAGACGGGAGTAGGCGCCCTCCTGTCTCAGCGTAGAACACCAGAGGGTCCTCTGCTTCCTTGTGGGTTTTACTCCCGGAAACTGTCTTCCGCGGAGTGCAACTATCAGATTGGTGACAGGGAGTTATTGGCCATCGTGCAGGCCCTTAAAGAATGGAGGCACTTGCTCGAGGGTTCGGTGGTTCCGGTTCTCATCCTGACGGACCACAAGAATCTGACCTACCTTTCTGAGGCCAAGAGATTGACACCACGTCAGGCCAGATGGGCTCTGTTCTTGTCACGTTTTAATTACGTGGTCTCCTACCTACCCGGTTCCAAGAACATCAGAGCGGATGCCTTATCACGGCAGTACTCCGAGCTGTCCAGGGAGGAGTCGATTCCGACTTCGGTCATACCTCCGAATCAGATCCTGGCCGCCATTCGCACCAGCCTGACCTCTCCCCTGGGTGAGCAGATTTTGGCGGCTCAATCTGGTGCTCCCTCTGGGAGACCCAACGGCAGGTGTTTTGTGCCTGAGGAGTTGCGCATTCGGTTGTTGCGAACCTACCATAACTCCAAGGCCGCGGGGCATCCTAGAAAGAATCAGCTGTCCTGGGCTGTTTCACGTCTGTTCTGGTGGCCTTCTCTACGTTCCGACATCGCCGCATATGTAGCGGCATGCTCCGTTTGTGCCCAGAGTAAGTCCCCTCGGCACCTTCCGTTGGGCCTTTTGCAACCCATAGCCACCGGGGAGCGCCCATGGTCACACCTGGGGATGGATTTCATTGTGGACCTCCCTGCATCCCGAGGCCATACGGTCATTCTCATGATTGTGGATCGGTTTTCCAAAATGTGCCACTGTGTTCCTCTCAAGAAGTTACCCTCTGCACAAGAGTTGGCCACGATTTTCGCCAGGGAGGTCTTCCGGTTGCACGGTTTGCCCAAGGAGATTGTGTCGGATCGGGGGAGTCAGTTTGTGTCCAGGTTCTGGCGCGCCTTTTGCTCCCAGTTGTGGATTCATCTCTCTTTCTCCTCGGCCTACCACCCTCAGTCCAATGGGGCCGCAGAACGATCCAATCAGGCCTTGGAGCAATTCCTTCGTTGCTATGTCTCCGATCACCAAGACAATTGGGTTGACCTCCTGCCTTGGGCTGAGTTTGCCAGGAACACGGCAGTGAACTCTTCCTCTGGGACGTCTCCCTTCATGGCCAATTATGGGTTCCAACCTGCCGTGTTACCGGAGGTATTCTCTCCCCAGGATATTCCGGCTGTGGAGGATCACCTTTCCGTCCTACGTGCTTCTTGGGTACAGATCCAGAGGTCCCTTGAGGTCTCTGCGCAGCGCCAGAGACTCCAGGCTGATCGCAGACGAGCGCCCGCTCCTTCCTACCAGGTCGGAGACCGTGTATGGTTGTCCACCCGCAACCTCAACCTTCGAGTGCCCACTCCCAAGCTGGCGCCTCGCTTTGTTGGTCCCTTCCGAGTGCTTCGCAGGGTAAACCCGGTAGCCTATGCCCTTGCGCTTCCTCCTGGCATGCGGATCTCCAACGTGTTTCATGTATCCCTGTTGAAGCCATTGGTGTGTAATCGTTTCACTTCCTCGGTTCCTCGGCCCCGTCCGGTCCAAGTGGGCAATCGTGAGGAATATGAGGTGAGCAATATCCTGGACTCACGCCTGGTCCGCGGTCGGTTGCAGTTTTTGGTCCATTGGCGTGGTTATGGTCCAGAGGAGCGTTCCTGGGTTCCCTCCGCAGATGTCCATGCTCCTGCTTTGCTCCGAGCCTTCCACGCACGCTTCCCTCAGAAACCGTTCCTTACTCCGCGGAGGAGGGGCCCTTGAGGGGGAGGTACTGTCATGGTCTTACCTCCTCACTGTTCTCCTTCGTTTGACATGTGCTGGCGGCCATCTTGGTTTCTGGGTTTCTTGTAGCCTCCCACCCTGCGGCTTCTCCTTCCCACTGGGAGGAGCTGGATGCCTAGCTCATATATATAGGAGGTCTGTGGCTTCAGTTCCTTGCTTGGTCCTCCTGTGTTCACATGCTTCTAAGACTGCTGACTACCCTGTTGGTTCCTGATCCTGGCTTCGTCTGACTACCCCGTTGGTTCCTGATCCTGGCTTCGTCTGACTACCCCGTTGGTTCCTGATCCTGGCTTCGTCTGACTACCCTTCTGGTTCCTGACCTCTGTCTACGCAAGACCCTGCTTCGGTTTAGCCATCCGTTTGGACTTTTGCTTACGGCTTGCTTTTCAATAAAGCCTTCTTATTTTCCACTTATCTCTTGTTGTACGTCTGGTTCATGGTTCCATGACAATAATGATCTAGTTTATATAAGAGAATATACTCCTCCCCTTATGAAAACCTCACCTACTCCCATTATCCACACAGATGATGGGAGGGGTCCATAATTAACAAAGAAACACCCATCATTAACACTTTAAATGGGTCTGTGTCTCAGACAATTTCACAATAACATATATATATGAAGAAACAATTCAAAGCGTATACTGTATTTATAGATACTTTTATGCCATATATTGCCAGGTATTAGATCCCTCACCGAATATTAGAAGAAAAAATAAAAATAAAAATGTAAGTATAATATTAACTTACTAAATATGCATAATGTCATAATCCCTATTGAGGCCTCTGGGATATAAGGTATCCAATGTATGGATCCAATATGCTTCTCTGCACAACAGCAACTTCTTCAGATCACCTCCTCTCCTAGGTCTTTTGACCTGTTCCAGTATTTGAAACCTCAACTGTGCTATCCCATGTTTGCACTGTTCAAAATGAAATGGGGTAGGTAACAATAAGTTTTTTGTACGGATAGTGGATTTATGTTTCCCAATGCGATCCCTAATCGTCTGTGTAGTCTCCCCAATATATAATAGGCCACAAGGGCATTTTATCAAATATATCACATTAGTGGATTCACATGTGAAAAAACCTTCAATCGAAAAAGGGCGTCCACTATGGGGATGAAAAAATGTAGAACCTCTAATAATATGGGAACATTGGGAACAGTGCAAACATGGGAACGTGCCTTTACGTTGTGTCACCAATACTGATTGTTTCAGAGCCTTTTTTGTACTCCCAATATTACAAAAAAGGCTCTGAAACAATCAGTATTGGTGACACAACGTAAAGGCACGTTCCCATGTTTGCACTGTTCCCAATGTTCCCATATTATTAGAGGTTCTACATTTTTTCATCCCCATAGTGGACGCCCTTTTTCGATTGAAGGTTTTTTCACATGTGAATCCACTAATGTGATATATTTGATAAAATGCCCTTGTGGCCTATTATATATTGGGGAGACTACACAGACGATTAGGGATCGCATTGGGAAACATAAATCCACTATCCGTACAAAAAACTTATTGTTACCTATCCCATTTCATTTTGAACAGTGCAAACATGGGATAGCACAGTTGAGGTTTCAAATACTGGAACAGGTCAAAAGACCTAGGAGAGGAGGTGATCTGAAGAAGTTGCTGTTGCGCAGAGAGGCATATTGGATCCATACATTGGATACCTTATATCCCAGAGGCCTCAATAGGGATTATGACATTATGCATATTTAGTAAGTTAATATTATACTTACATTTTTACTTTTATTTTTTCTTCTAATATTCGGTGAGGGATCTAATACCTGGCAATATATGGCATAAAAGTATCTATAAATACAGTATACGCTTTGAATTGTTTCTTCATATATATATATGTTATTGTGAAATTTAGTCTGAGACACAGACTCATTTAAAGTGTTAATGATGGGTGTTTCTTTGTTAATTATGGACCCCTCCCATCATCTGTGTGGATAATGGGAGTAGGTGAGGTTTTCATAAGGGAAGGAGTATATTCTCTTATATAAACTAGATCATTATACATATCTGTACCTGTTGATGAAGGCATGCTAGCCGAAACGCGTCCAGGATTATGGACATTTCTTTGTTGAAATAAAAATATTCGATTGATTGAGAAGACACGACTGCTGGGATTTTTCCTTGAATATTCGTGGATTTTTTCCTATCCCGTGCAACGTGCAAAATTGAGTGAGTGCCGACTATTTTCTCCTAACTGTTAGAGGGGCAGGCAGTGTGGATGTCACTGTTAAAGGGGTGGTCAATGTTAAAGGGGCGGGCACTGTGGAGGTCATTGTTAAAGGGGCGGGCACTGTGGAGGTCATTGTTAAATGGGCAGGGAACTGTAGAGGTCACTGTTATGGGGGGAAACACACAGAAACATAAAATTAAATAGATGAAATATACCCGTGCAAAGCTGGGTCCTTCTTCTAGTATTATATAAAAAGAGCCCAATTATGGCTATCAATGTATACCCCAACATAGCACTGCTATACCGATAATCAGTGATAAACTTGGCATAAGTGGCAAATACGGGCTACATAGTCGGAAATCTGACCCTGTCAGAACACTAAATAGTGGCTTAGCCCAGAGGCACTCCCCGATGGTGGATACCCTCTGTCCTCGTACCTAATCCTAATATGCCCCAAGAAGCCATAACAAAATTGTGGAAAAAAAATATTACCCTAAATACCGACGCGTTTTTCCAAGTAGATTGATAAAGGTTCATCAGGAGACAAAGAGGGCAATACAACATAAACAATTGATAAGATAATCTTCTGTTATTGAAGACCTTACAGAGCATTATCTGAGCATAAAAAATATATGGAGCAATGACCTGTAATGTAAAAAGATACATGTGGGCTCCAAAAATTACCAATGTAGGCTATTTCCAATCAGCACTGTGGAGAACCAATAAAAAGGCAATACAATATAGCAAGGTCCATGTGAACCACTCATGTGTGCCAACTTCCTCAGGATGTAAGTATCTCCATTGAGCAGGATAGCAGCTACCTTAAAACGTCCACATGTGGGTTTAAATACCCGTTTGGGGAGGGGTTAGAACGATGATGCTCCAAGTGCGGATGTAAAAACAGCCATTCTCATAAAAAACACAAATCATGTGATAAATCACGTGACACATCATGTGATAAGTCATGTGATTCACCATGTGATAAGTTATGTGATAAATCACATGCTGAGGAATAGAAGAGACACACATGATCGATCACATGATACATCACATGCTGAGGGATAACAGGGACACATATGATGAATTGGCAAAAAGACACAATTACCTGCTGATAAAAGGTAATATACCAATAGTACAAGATATGCCCATTGTATCTCTCCCTAACACCCATCTAAAAAACAAGGGGGTGAAAGGTAGCTGCTTTTGAGGTTTCGCAGCAGCTGTTGCTGTGTTATCAAGCAGTAAATGCAGCTAGAATATACTGCCAGGCACACCTAGCCTCAGCTCCTCACTTTTCACTTCCTGGCTAACAGCTTTCTCTGCCTTTCCCTATTCTACATAAGACAGCACAGAATGATGTTCTGATCTTTCTGCATAGGCACCTCCCTGCCTGCTGCAGCACTGATTGGCTCATCCAGGCTGTCTGTTGGCCTTTGAGCCAATCATGGAAAGCCCCCCCCCAGGTCAAGTGAGCATCCGTCTTCTTCCTCCCTAGGTTTTTCTATCCAACATGCCATAAAATTGTGCAGTGCGCCGTTTTACTGGATTCAACCAAATCAAAACTTAAAAGCTCCGGAATTGGATGCCAGTCAAAATTTTGCAAGGTTCATAACAAACCCAGTTCATTATGAACTGGTTTGCTCATCTCTACAATCCGCTAATATTACTTCTTTTTATGTCAATATTACCTGTGTGTTACCATTTAGTATTACTGGTACCTTGTATTCTTCCTTCCCATGTGCATAACCTCCTTACATTTGCCAGTGCTAAACCTCATCTGCCACTGCTCTACCCAATGCTCTTTTGTGACATATATATATATATATATATATATTTTAAGAAGGTACAAGGAATCATCGTGGATGATAGGTATGTGTCACTGAAGTTCCTGGCCTCGGTGGAGTAAGAGAGGTTTTTTATTTGTCAGCAGCAGTTGCTGTTTGACACCTTGATACTTAGTATGGTTGTACTAGCTGATCCGGGATGGCTCTTACTGGGAGTAGTCAAAGTGCTTGGTGGGTGACTACTCCCCATGTTCCAGGCTGGGTTTTGCCAGGCATAAAAACCAGCCAGCACTGCCATGTGGGGAGGATTACCTTCGTCTGAAAGTGGAGCTCAGGAGGTCTGTGTGATGTGATTTGATGGCTGTGTTGGGATCCGTAGCTTGAGCCGGGATGGAGGGCTCAGACCCCTGTGGGGGCGAACAAGCCGCCTAACGCCTGCCTGTGGACTTGACAAAGCAGAACTTTCAACAGGGTGTGAAGTAACACCCAGGAGAAAAGGTGACTGTTTTGCATATGAACTTTTCATGTGTGTGAACGATCACCAAGCAACTTGCGTTTTTGTTTTGCTTTCACGTGTGAATAAACACAGAGGTTTTGAACTAAGAACTTGTACTTTGCCTCTGTGCTGCACCCGCTAAGCCTAACTACCAGAGGGAATGCCCACTATACTCTCTCTCTCTCTCTATATATATATATATATATATATATATATATATAATCGATTAAATGAGTGCAGCACTCCGGTCTTGTGGTGAAAAAGGTGGATTTTTATTACACTATATATATATATATATATATATATATATATGTTCCAATACTTTGTTGTAAAGGTCACGTACACACACACACACAGGGGGGAGAATAGTGACCACTGCGCTCCACCCTCACCCCTGGCCCTGCCTACTTGCCTCACGAGTCCTGATGACAGGGGACAACTGGACTGCAGTCCCTAACTTAGAATACGTGCGGGAGGGACAGACAAGACAAATAACGGATAGTGAACCAAAAAACCAAGAGGACAACGCAGTACAGAGGGATAAGCAAAGAAAGGTCAGGAAAAGCCGGGGTCATAAATACCAGGAGAGTCAAGAAGTACCAAAGGAGTCCGCAAAGAATAGTCAGGTGGAAGCCAAGGTCAATATACCAGGAAGGATGCGCAGTACAGGAGGAGCAGGCAAAGGATCCTCAGGGAACAGGATCAGGTAAGTACACAGGAATCTAACAACTGCCAGGAACCTAAATTAACAGGCAACCTGTGGCCAACAGGCTGCCTGTATTTATAGTGGGGAGTGAGGGTCATGTGGCGTGGCCAGCGTCACATGACCGACAGACCGAGCAGTCGAGCACCGAGTGATCAGCTCGGCGCTCAAGGCAGATCTAGGAGCAGGGAGCCTCCCAGCTAGCAAAGCCGCCCTGGGAACGAGGTCAAACACAGATCCTCGCTCCCGAAGCTAAGCAGCAGGTCTGCGGATGATGGGAGACCGAGTGCGCCTTCGGAACCCTGTTACACCTGTGGTACCCCACTAGTGATGGTGATCCAATCTGAGTGTGTACCATTAATAACCACCCTCTGTTTTCTATCATTGAACCTGCTACTTACCTACATGCACACATTTCCCCAAAGTCCAAGCATTCTCATTTTATGTTTTAACCTTTTATGTGGCACAGTATCAAATACTTTGGAGAATTCAATAAATATATAATCTAATTACTCACCCCGGTCCAGTCCAGAACTTACTCCTCATAGAAACTGATTAGATTAGATTGACAAGACTGAACCCTTATGAAGCCATGCTGATATGTCATTATACACTTAATTTCCTTGAGTTACTCCAGGATAACATCTCTTAGAAAACCTTCAACAGCTTCTAGCGAGACAACCCCTTAGTGGAGCATGATTTTACCTATGACAGATGTTAGACTTACCAGCCTAGTTTCCGGGCTCTGATTTTGGCCCTTTTTTGAATATTGGCACCACATTTGCTAAGTGCCAATCTTGATATTATAGAGTCCTTAAATATCACAGATAAGGGTCTGTCTATGACATTACTTAATTCTTCTCTTAGGTTAAGGGTGGGGGGGGGGGGGTGTATGCCATCTGGACGCAGTGATTTGTCTATTATAATCTTTTTAAGATGTTGCTGCACTTCTTTCTGGATCAGACAGGCCACGTTTAATAGGAAGTTTACAGTTATATTCTGCATTTTATCTGAAAGTTTATTTTCCTAAGTGAATACAGTGGAGAAAAAAAATAATAGATTTGCTATATCCTCATCGCTTTCTACAACTCCTCCCTCATCACTCTGTAAAAGGCCTAGAGAATAAAAAGACAATGCAGCAGCACCCTGAAAATCAGATAAAGTACAATAATGCCATAGTCACAAAAATGATAGTGCTACTGCTACGCTTATTTATAAAGTGAGATGCTTGGGAAATGTATTTTGTACAAAACTATCTGAGCCGAACGTCAAGGCGATCTCTTTAAGACAGGTCCTAACACTAAATATTACCTGCGCCAGTGTTGGATCCACATGCATGCTGGGTTCACTCTGCCTTTTACCATTTATGGTGCCAAAATGGCCTCCATTACAAGGGATGCATGCTGAGCCCACTCTATACATTTCCTTGTGCCAAACAGCTTCCAATGAATGTAGTGAGAGCAGGCCACAGCTTTATACTGAAACTAATTAAAATCAGCCATTGTAAATCTGCAAAGAAAAGCATTAGCACTATAATTTTTGCTGACTATGGCATTATTGTACTTTATCTGATTTGCAAGGTGCTGCTGCATTGTCTTTATTTCTCAAGGTCTTTGCCATGGCAGTGGGCACCTGTGTACTGAGAGGTGCTGACTAACCCCCTTTTATTTGCAGATTTACAATGCTGGAGATGTGGAACTCCAACGAGTCGTGCACTCCTGATTAGCCTGTCTGCCCCATAGGCTGGACATACAGAGATAGCTGTCAGTCACTATGTAGGACAGCCCACTGGACTCCTAAACCCAGAAAGAGGAGGGATTTATACAATTTGAATATATTACAAGTTATACTGAATCATTTTCCACAAAGCTATATGGTCTATATGTCTATTTAGCTCAATATACTTGCTGCAGATTGGACTGTATTTTCAATGTGACCGGTTTGCTTTAAGCAATGCTGTCTTCTTTGTCTTATTTAACCGTTCATTGTACCTTTTTTAAATAAATGCAAGAAATAAAGGATGAACTCAATTGACCTTCAAGGAAATACAGGCGTCAGTACAGAAGTGCCTCAGTAAAGTCTTACGATGAAAAACTATCAAAACCCAATTTTTAAGCTACAGAGAAATTATGATTTGTATGCTGTACAGCATAACAATGCCTATGTGCATACAGATCAGTGAATACAAATCATAGCTTCTTGTTCTTCAAAGCAAGTAACACATCTAACAATAAGATCAAACAGCTAAGTTTCCAGCACAAAACTACTTTTTAAACTACTTGGAAAGTTTTGAACTGAATTGTTTTAGAGGTCGCATGTGTGATATAAGTGGGTGTAATGTCACTTTTAAGTCGGCCTTTGCTTAGTGAGTTTGCGCTAAATTTATGAAGTGCAATGTGGTGTATGGCCATGTTTGTAAAAGTACACCTGGGCGTGGTGTCAAACATCATAAATGAAACTTACAGGTGCTCTAATATGAAATCTTGACCTACTTTTTACTCTACTTCTAAAAGTGGTAAGGATCACCAAAAGTCACAAAAAAATATGTACGAAATGTCAGACACAGGCATCACTTGCAAGTTTTTAACACCATAACATATATCAAAAGGGAACTCTTGGTTGGTGGGGTCCTACGGATGCACTTAATGTATGTGTAACAATACCAAACCACAGGGGAAAACATGTGAGGCTCACGGTGGGCCGATGGGTGCAATAGTTCATGTACTCACGGTTAACTGATGCCTTGCTGGCGTACAGTGGATGGGAAGACAGCACAAAATCCTCCGGGACACTCTCGGTTGCAGGGAACACCAGCCAGGTTGAAGTTGAGGTGCCCTTGATGGTAATGAGTGTAAGGTTCTTTTGAGACTGGGCCCCTGGTTCGTGATACCAGCACTGTTAGATGCAAATGTTCAGAGTAGTAGTAAGAATGAGGAGTCGGTTGTTGTAAACCAGTTGAACATTTACTGATGAATCAATAGACTCTGGAGAGTTGGTACAGTTCATCAATGGAAAGCGTTTTGTATAGCAATAATAAGTTAAATTTTACTCCTATTATCAGGCAGTGGCAGTTGTCAATGGAGGGATTACTACCCAGAAGGTTTAGTTAGTGATAAAGACAATTCTGCACATCAATTATCCATTTGTGTCCAGGCACTCGGAAAGCTACTCCTGGCACTTGTGCTAATGAGGTCCATAGCTAACTTTAGCTGTTACCCTCGCTAGGCTCTCTGCATCTTGGTGTATAGACTTACTGTCTGGGGCTTGGTTTCTGTAGTTATCTTCTCCAGGCTTGATCAAGGCCCAGAGGAAAGGAACACAGCTACATGGTGACTTTAGCCTGTTTCTCTCCTCATGAACTTGCTTCTTCTCCTCTCACCAACTACTTCCTTCTCTACATTCTCCTCTACTCTGCCTTCTAAGCTAGACACACCCCCTCTATATATATTATGTGTTGCCAGCACCACCTAGGGGCGAATGGATGTAAATGAACTTGCCAGCCAGATAATAGGAAATACCATAAATTGCAATTCAATACATATATATACATTAAGATGTTTGAAGTGTCCCATTTACGCACATATGTAGGACGCTGCATACACCCCTGCTAAAAGGTGTGTGGTCCTCGACGTTTGCAGTAATTGAAGCTGTGGATCTCTATGCCTTCCCCTAAAATACACCAAATACACACCACAAAAATACAAATATGGATATAAATATTGCAATGTACTATCATGAAACTTTGATA
Organism: Bufo gargarizans; assembly: GCF_014858855.1. NCBI lineage: Eukaryota > Metazoa > Chordata > Amphibia > Anura > Bufonidae > Bufo > Bufo gargarizans. Next base: position 293,518,268 of record NC_058080.1, on the reverse strand, counting down.
ACCTCCTGTAATAAAGGGTTATGCACAACAACACATTCTAGGCAATTTATCGCATATACATTTTGCATATTTCACATTAAGGTATTGCATATTATTGCACAAGATAGGAAAAGAGGATAATGGGTGTTGTTCTTCTTCTTTACTTGATGGGGATAAAATGGGCAGTGATCTCTCATTTGGGGCAATGCAGTCCATGACATAGTCCTGAGACAAAGTCCATCCATGATTTGGGGTATAAATAATTTGTAATCCAAAGGGTTAATTAAAGTGCAAAGTTTTTGATTTATAAGAGGCTGTGCATTGCATAGGATAAGGCAGAGAGGTAGAGTTCTTGAACATTGCAGAATTTTTTTTAGTTTAAAGGGGTTCTACAGTTTGTTTTAACTGATGATCTATCCTCTGGATAGATCATCAGCATATGATCGGTGGGGATCCAACACCCGGGACCCCTGCAGATCAGCTGTTTGAGAAGGCAGCGGCTCTCCAGTAGCGCCGCGGCCTTCTCACTGTTTACCGCTGGCCCAGTGACGTTACGACTAGTATCAACTGGCCTGGGCGGGGCTAAGCTCCATTCAAGCTCCACTAGTATCAACTGGACTGGGCGGGGCTAAGCTCCTGGCCAGTGATACTAGTCGTGGCGTCACTGTGTCAGTAGTAAACAGTGAGAAGGCCGCAGCGCTGCTGGAGCACCGCTGCCTTCTCAAACATCTGAACATCTAAACAAACTGCAGGACCCCTTTAAAGTCCCAGATAACCTGAGAAAGGGGTAAAAGGGGATACAATGGCACAAAAACAAATTGCAAACTTGGATATTGTCTGAGTGGTGGAGTCCATAGCAGAGTCCTTTAAAGGGATAGTGAGCTCCGGAGTGGTATGGGCAAACTACCATTGAACAAACAACAAGGAGTCTCTCACTAAAACAATGGCTCAGGCTCCATTTTGGTATTGGCCAACTGGCCTACTAAGGTACATTGGTCCGGTGAGCTGGGCAAACCAGTGTCCAGGGGGCTTCCGGAATCATACTCATCAGGAGACAATGTGGGTACAACCTGGTCCTTACCGGACCTTTCGGCTTGAGTGGTGACATAAGCAGGGGTTGAGGGTGGCTGACCTGTAGCATTGATGTTGGCGGACGGCTTAGGTGGAGGGTCCATGCCTCTCTCTCGCCAGTAGCACTCCTGTAGCTCTCTGATTCGGGCCTGCAGTACCTAATCTTCCTGGGCCGCCCTGGACACCGGCCTGACAACTACGAGGGGGGCGATGAGTGGCTCTTGTCTCGCTCTTTCGATCGCGGCCTCTGGTGTGAAGTCCACACTTTCGTCTGGTGCTGTATCAGGGCTCCACTCTGCCATGCTGTCTTTCTCTCTCAGTTCAGCGGCTCTAGGCGTGTTCAGCATGTGCACATACGTCACGCTCTTCTGGTGTGCGACCCTCCCACTGGGTTCTCTTTGCATAGGGGAGGTGCCGGCTTCTCTGGCACAATACAACAAAGGTGGGAGGCACATTATAAATTACTTTGCATAAGGGGTGGCACAGTAGATTTTCCCGCTCTTGAGGTGGTGTAACTCAGTTTTTGGTGTAACGTGTGTGTGGGCACTGCTTAAAAGCACTTTTTACATTTGAAACTGTATTGTGATGTATTGTGGTACTTTGTACTACAGTATCTGCAAAATCCCTGTTACCAGGCAGATTAGGTGTAATTTATACATACCACCACTAGATGGGGATATAATTTAGGTTATATATATATACCTAGGTCAGGCCTAGTTAGTCAGTTGGGGGACAGTGTTGAGATCAGTGTAGAGATCAGTACTTCATAGACTGATGCTGAGAGTGACAGAGTGCAGATCTAGCACTTCTTCTCTAAATGAAAGTTTAGTCCAGAAAGGGACCAAAGAACAGATTTATCTATCCAAAGGATAAAAGCCAGAAGTCAGGCATCAAGGACCTTTGAGATATTCAGGTGAAGGATACTATAGCCTCCGGCAACCTCACCCAAAATTGCACTGATATTGAAAATAACCCATTGCTCCAAACTAAAACCTGAAAAGCCCCAGCGCTACTGGCTGGCTGCACTAGCAGGGAGTTTACACAAAGATGGCACAGTAAATTAATCAAGAAAGCCTTTGGCGACCATTTTAGGTTCAGTGTTCAGTGTAAATGTCCATTCACTGACAGCAAACAGTGATAGTGTTCTGTCCTCAGATGCATATCTAGTTATTTAAACAGTTCTGCAACTCAATAAAAGCGTTTAAAGTTTGCACTGTATTAAAGCACATTGACAGTCTCTCAGGCAAACAAGTGGGGTTTATTCTCATAAGGCAATAGCACACAGTTATATTGCACGAATCCTGTTCTTGACGCCAATTCTTGTAACGCTGCCAAACCACAGGAGAAATAGTTCATGTACTCACGGTTAGCAGATGCCTCCCTTGGCCGGTGTACAGTGGATGGGTAGACGGCACAAAATCGTCCAAGGCACTCTCGGTTGCAGGGAACACCAGCTAGATGGAAGTTGAGGTGCCCTTGATGGTAATTGGTGTTAGGTGCTTTTGTGGCTGGGCCCCTGTGTTCGTGAAGCCAGCATCATTAGGTGCAAATGTTGAGAGTAGTAGTAAGAATGAGGAGTCGGTTATTGCAAACCAGTTGAACATTTACTGAAGAATCAATAGTCTCTGGACAGTTGGTACAGTTTATCAATGGAAAGCGTTTTGTATAGTAATAATAAGTTCAATTGTACTCCTATTATCAGGCAGTGGCAGTTGTCAATGGAGGCATTCTTCTCATGCTGATACTTTACAGACAAGGATCCCGGAAATTCACTCTTTACAGCAATCTGGCACTAAAGGTGCTATTAACTATTTGTTTAGGAGTTATTCTTTAAGGGCGTTCCCCTCACTGCAGGCAAACACATCTGCTTCATTATTTGGCAGAAAACTGTTCTAGAAAGGATTTTGGTTTTCACTACTACCTGGAAGGTTTAGTTAGTGATAAAAACAATTCTGCACATCAATCATCCATTTGTGTCCAGGCACTCGGAAAGCTACTCCTGGTATAGATTGCCTCCGGTTCGCCCGGCGGTAATTTCGCGGAAAAATTTGCGAGTTCGCTATTCGTCGAACATGTGAACATATGGCGATATATTCGTGTCCGACATATTCTTTTACATTGTGAAGAACTTTGACCCATGACACATCCAACAGGTGGTACAGGATAGCCAATTGAGATGTTTCAGCACATGGACATACCCCCTACCTTATAAATAGACCTGATCTGGCAGCGATTTTACATTCAGTGTTTTGCCAGTGTAGGGAGAGGTTGCTGTGTGGAGCAGGGACAGACTGTTAGGGACACCAAATACTAGCTAATAGGGCCACAAAAGTTATTTTAAGGACTGGTGTAGGTGTGCTATTGATAGGTGTGATACACAGAGGGTTGCGATATACTTATAATATACTTTTATAATGAGTCAAAAACACGTAGATCTATATAGTGATCACCTGGAAGTCAGGGGCCTAGGGGCTTACTAGGGCCATTTTTATATAGGGTAAGGTTCCGGACGGGTCGCTCTTATCAGGGAGGGTGGTCTGTGGTTAGGCTATCAGGGCCAGAATAGCACCCCCCTGTAGAGCAATATCAGGGACAGTTCTTTGCCCACTCTGTCCTTCCATACCACATTATCATCTAGCCCATGGATAGATGTTTTTTGCTTTCCCTCCGGGATTCATAGATGTGCACTGGAACCCCCCGGATTGTGGTAGGACATATGGTTTCTGATTTGCCCCCGCCGAGCACCTGATTTAGTGCCGCCGAGCACTTGTTATTGCCTAACACATCTATGCTTTTTGCTTAAATTTAATAATTTAATTTATTTTCATTTTGAGGGATATCTTTTCCTTTTCCAATGAATTAATTGCTAGCAGTCTGCAGTAAGGGTACAGGGGGAGGTAACCAGTTGGGTGTGTGTACCTGCACAGCCTGACAATGGCAGCACTGATTGGATATAGTGAATCTGTGCAGGTACACACCCACAACTGGTTACCTCCCCTCTGTAATTTTACTGCAGACTGCTAGCAATTCATTCATAACTTCTAGTAGAAATAATAAAGAAATGGTACAGCAAAGAGCCATAAAAATCTATGGTCCGAAATTGTTATTACATGGGGAATGTATGAAGCTATTAAAAGAGGCATGTCAGGAGAGGTGACAGGTCCTTTTTAAGGAAGGAAGGCAGCAAATGTTGTACATGCTGGTTACAGTGCATTTTTCTCTGAAATTCTGAGGAAAATTGGTCATTCCAGACATTGTTCAGAAGAACAGCGTACTTTGATTTAAAAGTTGATTGGAGAGGGGAAAACATATAAAGAAGTGCAGAAAATGATAGGCTGCTCAGCTAAAATGATCGCAAATGCTTTAAAATGGCAACCAAAACCTGAAAGACATGGAAGAAAGCAAAAAACTACCATTCAAATGGATAGAAGAATAGGCAAAATGGCAAGGACACAGCCAACAATCAGCTCCAGGAAGATCAAAGATGGTCTAAAGTTACCTGTGAGTACTGTTACAATTAGAAGACGCCTATGTGAAGCTAAGCTATCTGACAGAAGTCCCCGCAAAGTCCCACTGTAAAAAAAAAAGACATGTGCTGAAGAGGTTACAATTTACCAAAGAGCACATTGACTGGCCTAAAGAGACATTTTGTGTTACTGGTGAAAGTAAAATTGTTCTTTTGGGGCCTAGTGGCCGGAGACAGTTTGTCAGATGACCCCCAAACACTGAATTTAACAACAGTACACTGTGAAGACAGTGAAGCATGGTGGTGCAAGCATCATGATATGGGGATGTTTCTCATACGAAGGTGTTGGGCCTATTTATCGCATACCAGGGATCATGGATCAGTTTGAATACATCAGAATACTTGAAGAGGTCATGCTGCCTTATGCTGAAGAGGAAATGCCCTTGAAATGGGAGTTCCAACAAGACAACGACCCCAATCACACCAGTAAACGTGCAACATCTTGGTTCCAGACCAACAAGATTGACGTTATGGAGTGGACAGCCCAATCCCCGGATCTTAATCCAATAGAAAACTTGTGGGGTGACATAAAAAATGCAGTTTCTGAGGCAAAACCAAGAAATAGAGAAGAACTGTGGAATGTAGTCCAATCATCCTGGGCTGGAATACCCCAGAAGTTGGTTAACTCCATGCAACACAGATGTATAGCAGTTCTCAGAAACAGTCAAACATCTTCAAACATTTTTCAGTTTATATAGTGAATGTTTGATTTTGTAAAGAAGAATACAAACACTGCTATTTTTTTTAACAGTCTAATATTTACTTTTCTTAAATTTTGTTAGAGGAACAACACATTTAAACACTTTAAACACACTGCTATTATTCTGAATACAACTGTATATTAAGATGTTTGAAGTTTTCCATTTACACACATATGTGGGACGCTGCATATGCACAAGGACCTTTCCTGTAGCATACGTTAAATGTTTGCCAACATAACCTAACATACGAATGCCTAGGGGCGTTTTCACACAGTCAGTGTTTGGTCAGTGTTTGATCAGTAATTTTCATCAATGATTGCGAGCCAAAACCAGGAGTAAAGCCTACACAGAGATAAGTGTAAGAAGTTATCTGGAATCATCCTGGATGGAAGGTATGTGTCACCGAGATTCCTGGCCTCGGTGAAGTAAGAGCCGGTATTTTATGTGTCAGCAGTAGCTATTGCTAATTGACACCTTGAGATTTAGCATGGCTGATCTGGGACGGCTCTTACTGGGAGTAGTCAAAGTGCTGGGTGGGTGACTACTCCCCATGTTCCAGGCCGGGTTTTGCCAGGCATTAGAAACCAGCCGGCACTGCCAGGTGGGTGGATTTACCTCCCTCTGACAGTGAAGCTCAGGAGTCTGTGTGCTGTGAACTGAGGGCTGTGCTGGGATTTGAGGTTTGAGCCGAGCTGGAGGACTCAGGCCCCTCTAAAGCTGAACAGGCTGCCTATGGACTTGATGAGGCTGAACTGCTAACAGTATGTGAAATAACACCCAGGAGAAAAGGTGACTTTTATTGTTTATGGACTTTCCTTGTGTGTCTACAAACACCAAGCTACCTGCGTTTTGTGATACACCTTATCTGCAATTTGTTATACACCAATGTGTGAATAAACACTGCTGTTTGATTCAAGAACTGTGTATTTTGCCTCTATACTGCATCCGCTAGTCCTAACTACCAGAGCGAATCCCCACATAAAGTATAATGGAAAAATTTGCAACTGTTCTGAGTTTTTCACCCACACCTGATTTTGGCTCACAATCACTGATGGAATTCACTGATCAAACACTGACCAAACACTGACTTGGTGAAAAGGGTCCTAAAGGTAGATTTACAGTGAGTAATTTTCTGGCTGATTTTTGGGAATGAACTTCAGTAAGAACACTTGTTCCCGCTAATCAGCCCCTGTAAAGGTGCTACAGTGATCTGCTGCCCAGAAACAATGACTCTGTATGAGGACGAGTGATTGCAGGGGTCATCATTCATCCCCATAGAGTGGAGGTGATTGCTGCATCTTACCTCCACTAAAGAGCAGGCCGTTCCTTCCCAAAAGTTGCCTGATCATGTAAATGCACCTTAATTCTGGTGTCAGGAACTCATGTGTTTATGCCTCCCAGTAGAAATATTTAGAGAAAAGAACTAAAAAATAAGTGAGGGCTCTTTCACACCTGCGTTATTGTCTTCCGGCATAGAGTTCCGTCGTCGGGGCTCTATGCCGGAAGAATACTGATCAGGATTATCCTAATGCATTCTGAATGGACAGTCCGTCCTTCAGGATGCATCAGGATGTCTTCCGTTCCGTTCCGGAACGTTTTTTGGCCGCAGCAAATAGCGCAGCATGCTGCGCTTTTTGCTCCGGCCAAAAATCCGGAACACTTGCCGCAAGGCCGGATCCGGAATGAATGCCCATTGAAAGGCATTGATCCGGATCCGGCCTTAAGCTAAACGTCGTTTCGGCGCATTGCCAGATGCGACGTTTAGCTTTTTCTTAATGGTTACCATGGCTGCCGGGACGCTAAAGTCCTGGCAGCCATGGTAAAGTGTAGTGGGGAGCGGGGAGCAGCATACTTACCATCCGTGCGGCTCCCGGGGCGCTCCAGAGTGACGTCAGGGCGCCCCAAGCGCATGATCCATGCGCATGGGGCGCTCTGACGTCATTCTGGAGCGCCCCGGGAGCCGCGCGAACTGTAAGTATACCGCTCCCCCGCTCCCTGCTCCTACTATGGCAACCAGGACTTTAATAGCGTCCTGGCTGCCATAGTAACACTGAAAGCATTTTGAAGACGGATCCGTCTTCAAATGCTTTCAGTACACTTGCGTTTTTTCCGGATCCGGCGTGTAATTCCGGCAAGTGGAGTACACGCCGGATCCGGACAACGCAAGTGTGAAAGAGGCCTGAGAAAGTTATATTGCAAAGTCACTACTAGCTTTTAAATTTTATTACTGAACAAGTAGTTTTAATACACTGGAAAGGACTTTAATATAAAATTAACCCCTTGTCTGCCATATGTAAGTTATTAGGCTGATACTAATGATGCCTGTGCCAGAATCTTAATTTATGTCTCCTTTTTTATGGCACCACAGAATTCTGCACTGTTAAGGGAACTGAAATAATCAGTTTCATGTCAATAAAACACCTTTACACAGTGCAGATATTGAGTGCAGTAGTCACAATTGCAGAAACTACTGCTTTTGCATTTGGGAGCTTGCTAGGGAACCAAGGGGAATCATTAAAGGAAACCTGTTACATTGAACAGGGTGTTTGAGCAGCAGGCAGCATGTCATAGAGGAGGAGGAGCTGAACAGATTGATATATAGTTTTATGGGAAAATATCCAGAATAACCTATCATTTATTCATTTATATTTCTGCTCATTCTAGGCTTTAAAGTCAATGAGGCTGTCCTATCAGTCATTGACAGCCGTCCCTCTATGACTGTGTATAGCTGTCAATCACTGAAAGGACCGCTTCCTTGACTTTAAAGCTCAGCATCTCCTCCAGGCATGTCAAACATAAATTTATGGACAGTAATAAAAAATGTTTCGTTTTTTTCAGTAGAGATGAGCCAATTTTGAAAAAAATTTGATTTGCCGGTTCACCAAAATTTGGAAAAAATTTGCTTTGATCCGAATTATTTGCGTCGAATTACGTTAAAAATGGCTATTTCCCGGCTGCAGAGAGCCTTTCTAGTGGTGTAGAACACTGTGCCTTGCAGTAACACGCATAGGGAGCCTGTTTTGGTAGTGATATAATACTGTGAGTACTTATGACATGCAGACAGAGGCGTTGAAAACATCCGGGGCACAAGCCCATTGTATCACAGCCCTGTGAAGCCACGCCCCCACCCCATGAAGCCATGCCCCCATGGGCTTTCACAGTTGTTATTAACCCCTTTTAGCAGTCCCCCCCTTTAGAGTAGTTATTAACCTTTTTCAGCAGTCCTCCCTTCACAGTAGTTATTAACCCCTTTCTTCAGTGAATGGAGGACTGCTGAAAGGGGTTAATAACTACTGTGAAGGGCCTACCCGTCTGGGAAACCCCACAGATCATCCCCTCAGTAATCCGTATCCTGCAGTAACTGACCTTTAAATCAGTGCTCATCTCATTACTATCTTGACTTAGACACTCAGCTCCAGTAACAGGCAGTGCGGGCGGCGCTCACTCACTGACATCATGCGCCGCCTAGTGGGAGGAGCAGGCGCGTGATGTCAGTGAGCGAGCTCCGCCTGCACTGCATGTTTCCGGAGCTGAGTGTGTAGGATAGTAATGAGATCATAAGCGCTGTTTTAAAGTTCAGTTACTGCAGGATACGGATTAGGATGGGGGGGCTGCGCATCGCACCGCAGGAGAGTCAGAGCGGCCGGCCCTGCCAGCCAGGGTCGTAGCTAGAACTTACTGGGCCCCACAGCAAAATTTTGTATGCCCCCCCCCCCCCCCCTCCATGACTATCCTGGCATTCTATATGTGCATATGTATGGGAGAGTTCACATCACATTTTTGCCATCCGTTTGATGTTTACGTTGGAAAATGGGATACAAAAACTCAGCACACTACGCTTTTGTATCCTGCAAAGTCTGTTAAAAAAAAGTATACATTAAAAGGAATCTGTCACCTGCTTTTACCATTTTAAGCAGTCACCATCGCTATGCTCACTAAAGTACCTTATTTCCAGCAGTCTTCTTCTTACTTTATTTGTTTTGTACTTTTGATATAATATTTTGATACATTATAATATGCTAATGAGGCTCCAAGGTGCCCAGAGGGGCGTTTTTTTCCTTCTCCGGTGCCCAGTGATGCCCCCCTGCAGTGCCCAAGAACGCCTCCAGATCCTCAAATAACCACTAAATGCTTTCAACACATATAACTGCAGAAGTGAACTGAGAATATATTTTTCTTTTTGTACTGAAAAAAGCCACTAGACTCTTTTGCTACAAATAACTGCACCAGTGAAGTGCGTATATATTTTTTTCTTTCTGTACTGACATAGGCTACTAAATGCTTTCAACACATATAACTGCAGAAGTGAAATGAGAATATATTTTTATTTTTGTACTGAAATAGGCAACTAAATGCTTTTGCCACAAATAAATGCACCAGTGAAGCGCGTATATATTTTTATTTCTGTACTGAAATAGGCCACTAAACGCTTTCATAAACAACAATCTAAAGGGCCAAGCGTATCAAGATTGACCAATTACTCCCAAAATGAAATGGCAATATGTACTCATCCCCTAGGGGTAAAACTTAGCATTTATTTGATAATAATATAAAATAGTGAAGTGCTAACCAGGATAAACCTCTAGGACAAACAAACAAAAGACAGCCCAGGTGGGCCTGGACAAACAAACACTGAATGGTAACAACAGCAAGTAGCATATGAAAGGATCAGAAGCTGTAGAAGTATATAGTAGAGTCACTTTCAATGATGTGGGCTTCCATGCAGTGGGATGTGTTACCATACAGCGTAGATAGGAGTAGGGAGCAGAGAGTCCATAGATCACCCTAAATGAGGGGTGGGGCTAAATAACCCTACTTATCTATACAAGGTACTTGCCCCGCAAGGGGCGTCACCATCCGGATACCTTTCCCTAATCCCGGGCGGTATCCCTAGTACACCCTATTAAAGGTAAACTCCCGACGTGTCATGTTTCATTCAACATGAACTTATCAGGTGAGATGTACATAAATAGTGGCAAGCAAAAGATAAAGCTTACATTAGAAAAAGGGGTAGAAACAAGAAAAATTTGGCAGTGGTTGGAGCTGGTATGGAAAATCTCCATAAAGAGGAAGGGGGGCAGGCCAGTGGGACCAAGGCCACCAGAAAAACTACAAATAGCCTAAACAGAGGCGCACCAGTGAGTGAAGCCTGCTTCAGTCCAGGTGTGACCTAGGATATGTGATATCCAAATCGTCTGTCAGCAAGGAATGCCTACCTGTCAGCGCTTTTTAAATGCGAAGAACAGCGTGCCAGTATTCCCGGTCCGCCCTGCTTCCGGTCACGAGACACCAAATGGAGGAAGTCACATGACCGGTGGAACGCAATGAAGTGGAGCGGCGCACAGCGGCTATGCGCCAAAGGCTTGAGATTCAGCGCATACGTTTTATCCCTTTGTCCCCTAGGGGATCAGTACTTATTGCCATTTCATTTTGGGAGTAATTGGTCAAGCTTAACATGCTTGGCCCTTTAGATTGTTGTTTATTTAAGCCTTCACAGAGCATGGCAGGCTTCTTTGCCACTGGCTTCAATGCAGACAACTGGCTTGTGGAGGCCAGAGATGTATTTTCTGACAAATAATTTTCTCAAAAAAAGTACACTCCCTCCTTTCATGCAGCGTCTAAGGAATTAACTGATATCTATAAGTGTCCTGTTCTCACAACATGTACCCCCGGGGTCTGTATGCAGTTCAACAGGCAGATATCACCATTCTACTAGTTAATAATATGAGACTTGTTTCTGTAGTCTGTGGTTTTTATTAACCGGCAGTAGATAAGGTAAACTATAGGAAAATGAACATACAATAACTGAGTATACAGCACAATGTACACAAAATCAATACAAAAACATAAATAAATCCCTTACCGACGATGCTTTAGTAAGAGACACACAATGTGCAGCTGCTCCTTCCATGAGGTGAGGAGAAAAGGAAGCAGGAGCTTGTGTCTTTCCCAGAAAGCACTGTGAGCAGGAAGCCAGGTGACCTAATGAATATGCATAACTTAGCAAGGCAGAAGATGCACTTACAGCTAAAGGTCACTAGATGGTGCTGAAGACACACGCATGAGCACTCACATTAACAAACTATGCATAGAAGACAGTACACTCCCCGCTTGACATCAGCCGATGTCACTATTAGAGTCCTCAACAGATAACAGTAGGATCAGTTCGGAAGTAGGTCTGATAAACAGTTTGGTCTCATTTTGTTTGAAAATCTTGACCTCAACTTTACGGACATGTCCGTCTTCACTTGGGAACACTTTAGTTATGAGGCCCAAAGGCCAATGATTTCTTTGAGCCTGAGAGTCTTTAACAAGAACAATGTCATCAGGTTTTAGGTTGGGCTTAACTGTGTGCCATTTGGTTCTTGTCTGTAAGGTGGGAAGATATTGCCTCTTCCACCTATTCCAGAAGGTATTAGCAAGGCCTTGCACTTGTCTCCATTGGCGTTTGTAGAGATCTTTGGTGCCAAACTCTCTGGAAGGAGCACTCACTATACCAGTCTTTTGACACAGGTTTTTTGTTGTTGATGCAGTAGAGTTCCTTAGCGAATGTCTCTTGTTGCATGGAACAAATAATTTGATTTTTTGATTGTTCTAGCTCACTTACTGAGTATCCATTCTTACAATGGTGCCAACCTTTGCAGTTACATTCCATGACAAATGGGGCATGCTTGAAGGAACGGGCTATGTGTGCTAAGCAGGTGATAGCTCGCACAAGTGACTTCCAGGTGGAAAACCTGATGAAGCGGTGACTACTGAGCTGATTGTACGAATTTACAGTGAGTAGTACAGATACCTGGGGGCGGATTTCTTTGTCAGAATCTGCATCTAACAGCTCATATAAGTCACAGGCAGAAGAATGTTCTGAGTTGTATAGAAAAGCAGGACCCGTGAACCAGACTGTGTTCTTAAGGTGACTGGCGGCAACTGACCTGGTTGCTAAGTCTGCTGGGTTATGGTCAGTAGGTACAAAGTGCCATTGCTTTGGGATAGTGGACCTCCTGATTCTTAACACTCGGTTGTTAACGTAAACGTAAAAACGCCTAGTTTGGTTGTAAATGTAGCCCAGGACCACTTTACTGTCTGTATAAAACTCAGTGTCTCGAATCTCTAGGTTTATCTCTGATGTAATTAATTCCGCTAGTTCAACGGCTAGTACAGCGGCACAGAGTTCTAGCCTGGGTATTGTATGTTCGAGAAGTGGTGCGAGTTTTGCTTTGCCCATGACAAACCCTGTGTGGCACTGACCTTTGTTATCTATAGTTTTAAGATACGCTACAGCGGCAATTGCTTTGATAGACGCATCAGAGAATACATAGAGTTTTTGTGTTTTTACTTCTGTGGATGGCACAGGAGCGTAAGAACGTGGAACATGCAGGCTAGATAAAGTCTTTAGGGAGTTTCTCCACTCTATCCATAGGTTTCTTTTTTCAGGGGATAGTGGGTGATCCCAATCCAATGTTTCCTGAGTTAAGTCTCTAAGTAGTGATTTGCCCTGGATTGTAACAGGGGCAGTGAATCCTAAGGGATCATAAAGACTGTTTATGGCAGACAGGACACCTCTACGGGTAAAGGGCTTCTCTTCCTGGCTGACTTGGAAGGTAAACGTATCTGATTTTAGATCCCAGAGGAGACCAAGGCTACGTTGTATAGGAAGGGAGTCAGTCCCTAAATCTAAGCTCTGTAGGTCATTTGAGTGGTCTTGAGAGGGAAATGCTTCTATCAGCTGCTTACTATTGGAGGCTATTTTGTGGAGTCTCAGGTTTGAGCATGCAAGCATTTCTTGAGCTCTCTTAAGGAGACTTATTGCACCCTCAACAGTGGGTAGTGATTTTAGACAGTCATCTACATAAAAGTCTCTTTCTACGAATTGTCTGACGTCTGACCCATATTCTATTTCGCCTTCCTGAGCAGAATGTCTAAGACCATAAGTTGCAACTGCAGGGGAGGGGCTGTTACCAAAGATATGTACCCGCATGCGGTACTCCGCAATATCTTTTGTGGGGTCATTGTCAACAAACCAAAGAAATCTTAAGAAGTTTCTGTGTTCCTCTTTAACGAGAAAGCAATGAAACATCTGCTGAATGTCTGCCATGAAGGCAACAGAGTCTTTGCGAAAACGAAGCAGTACTCCTAGGAGCTTGTTGTTAAGATCAGGACCTGAGAGCAGGACGTCGTTTAAGGAGACGCCTTCATATTTTGCACTAGAGTCAAACACTACTCTAATTTGACCCGGTTTCTTTGGGTGGTAAACCCCGAATATGGGTAAATACCAACATTCTTCTGAGTTTTTAAGGGTAGGAGCTACCTCAGCATGACCATTCTCAAATATTTTCCTCATGAAAGTAAAGAAGTGATCTTTCATTTCTGGCTTCTTATGGAAGCTACGCCTTAGAGAGACAAAACGTCTGTAGACCTGCTCTCTGTTGTTAGGCAAACGTTGCCTTTGAGGCCTGAAGGGAAGGGGTGCGACCCAACTATTTGTTTCATCCTTAGTGATTTCCTTTTGCATGGTTTCTAAAAACAATCTGTCTTCGTGGGACATTGCTACCCGATTGTCCTCCTTGGTCCTTTGGAACACTGAGCAACCTAGATGGTCTTTGTCACTGTCACAAGCTATGTCGTGGTCTACAGAGTCTATGAAAGAATGAGGTAGTTGAGTACTATGTGGCAATTCCTTTATGAGGAAGTTGTTTTTACATGGTTGGAAGATAGAGGGACGTCCATTATCTAATGTGCTTGTAAGCATGCTATTAATGGAAGTTGGTTTGTGTATGCTTCCTAAGCAGACATCTCCTACTATGACCCATCCTAGGTCATGCCTTTGGGCATAAGGAGCATGATGTGGGCCATTAATCTGTTCTCTAGTTTTATGAACTTGTAAGATATCTCTCCCTAGGAGTAAGATTATCTGAGCGTTAGGATCAAGTTTTGGTAAGAGATGGGCTATACGCTGTAAATGGGGGTGATGTATAGCTACCTCTGGTGTAGGGATCTCGTGTCTATTATCAGGAATTTGGTTACATTCAGTAATAGTTGGTAAGGAAAGACACGTTTTACCATCTATGGATTCGATTAGATAGCCACTAGCTCTCCTCCCCGCTGTTTCTACAGTACCTGCACAGGTCTTTAGGGAATAAGGAGTGTTGGGCCCTTTGATGCTGAAAATGTCAAAGAAAGTAGATTTGGCTAGGGACGCATTACTTTGGTCATCTAGGATGGCGTAAACATTGATGGCTTTGTCTCTGCAGCCCTTTGGGTATACTTTAGTTAGGCAGATTTTTGAGCAGGACCTGCCGCCTATGAGTCCTTTACAGACTTCAGTGCATTGTGAAGTAACTGCTGGTGGGTTAGCTTCAGAGGTACTTTCCTCCCCGCCATGCTCTCTGGCACTGTTACTTTGTGATGAGGTCCATGGGGAAGGCCCAGGATGTAGGGCCGTGTTGTGATCGGAGTTGTTGCATTCTGTGCATTTTACACTAACCTGACAGTCTTTGGCAATATGTGATGTAGATGAGCAGCACTTGTAGCAAATGCGGTTCTCCTTGAGGAAGGCTTTGCGATCTCCTATGGACATTTCTCTAAAGGCTCTGCACTTCAGAAGAGGGTGTGGCTTCTTGTGTAGAGGGCACTGCTTACCAGGATCTTTGACTGTTTCGCGGCTGGCGGAGCCGTAATGCCTGTAAGAATCTGCAGGTGAAATGTTAGTTTTGTGCACTGCCACTGATCCTTTGTGTGGTCTGTGGTCATAGGGAGTGGCACAAGACTGTGATAGATCAAAGCTAGGGTCATTACGAATATTAGCCTCTAGCCTTACAAAGTCAACAAACACACTGAAGGGAGGGAATGGCACATTGTAGGTATGTTTGTACTTTGACCCGTGGGAGACCCATTTCTCCTGCAGGTTGTGGGGAAGCTTTAATACAATAGGCTTGACACCTCTCGCAGTGTCGAGGAAAGCAAGCCCCGGTAAATCCCCTTCGGCTTTGGCAACCTGTAATTCCATCAGTAGATCACTTAAATCCCTAAGTTTATGGAACCCTTTGCTAGATATTTTAGGGAATTCGTCAATTCTTTTAAACAACGCATCCTCTATGACCTCTGCACAACCATAACATTCGTCAAGTCTATCCCAGATCATTTTTAGGCCAATCTCTGGGTAGTTTATATTAATATCCCTGATTCTCTTGGCATGTTCTACAGAGTCTTTTCCAAGCCGATCTACAAGGAAGTCTATTTCCTCACTGTATGACAGACCCAAGTCTTTTGTAATGTTATAAAAGGAGGCCCGCCATGCTCTATAGTTTTCAGGGCGATCGCTGAACTTCGCCAGTCCCTTTGTAACAAGCTCTCGTTTAGTAAAGAACCTGGCAAAGTCTATTGTGCTCTGGTTACTACTAAGGTTGGTTGGAGGTGGAAAGTCACAGTGAGAGTGTGGTGTGCGATCATACCTGTATGGAGTCTCTGACTTAGGCCAGCCCGTGTCATACCGTCTTATGGGATGCGGTGGCTCTGCAGGCTGGACTGGAAGCTGGCTTCCTTGGTGTGCAGGGAAGTTAGCTGGAGTTTTGTCACGTGGCTCTGGGTTCTCTTGTTTGACTCTTTCTTTTGGACGGTATGATTCTTCTGTGGCATAGGTGACATCTTCGGTTCCTGGGAATGGATCAGCATTGCTGCTTGGTCTGGAGTGTTGACGGACGTACTCTGAAGTGCGTTGTACAGGATCTTGCTGGCCGAGTTCTGGGCTAAGCACGCTGCGGTGACTTCCGGTTTTTGGGTATTCCATTGCCTCCAAGAACTCTGCTTCAGCTATGGCGGCTGCCGTTTCTTTCTCTACGGCGAGTTTCTCTAGCTTTGCATCTAAGAGGACCTTTTGCATGTCTATTGAAGCCTGTTGCTTTGCTTTCTCAGCCTTTAGCTTTGCCTTTTCTTCTTTCATCTTCATTTCCAGCTGTGCCTTTTCTTCTTTCATCTTCATTTCTTGTTCGGCAAAGGCTGCTTTGACCTTCGCGGCTTCTGCCTTTGCGCGGGCAATGGCAGCCGCATTGCTAACAGAAGACGACTTAGTGGAACCATCCTTCCCTGATCTTGTCTTGTAGCTTGATACTGTGCTACGCGACATGGTGTTGATGAAGACACTTAACCGCGTGGAGACTACTGTGCGGTGGAATGCCGGTCGCTGTGCTTAGAGAGCGGTCACAGTATGCAATCAAATGTGTCTACATTGCTTGAAGCGGCTATCCCCTTGCAGCACTGGACTGTATAGAAGTCGCTGTGGTGTCCGTTTGCAGATATTGCGTGGACCGTAACAGACTTCTGTGTAGTCAGGTGTGCTTCTCTTGCTAGAAGTCGTCGTTTACTGTCCTGTTCTCACAACATGTACCCCCGGGGTCTGTATGCAGTTCAACAGGCAGATATCACCATTCTACTAGTTAATAATATGAGACTTGTTTCTGTAGTCTGTGGTTTTTATTAACCGGCAGTAGATAAGGTAAACTATAGGAAAATGAACATACAATAACTGAGTATACAGCACAATGTACACAAAATCAATACAAAAACATAAATAAATCCCTTACCGACGATGCTTTAGTAAGAGACACACAATGTGCAGCTGCTCCTTCCATGAGGTGAGGAGAAAAGGAAGCAGGAGCTTGTGTCTTTCCCAGAAAGCACTGTGAGCAGGAAGCCAGGTGACCTAATGAATATGCATAACTTAGCAAGGCAGAAGATGCACTTACAGCTAAAGGTCACTAGATGGTGCTGAAGACACACGCATGAGCACTCACATTAACAAACTATGCATAGAAGACAGTACACTCCCCGCTTGACATCAGCCGATGTCACTATTAGAGTCCTCAACAGATAACAGTAGGATCAGTTCGGAAGTAGGTCTGATAAACAGTTTGGTCTCATTTTGTTTGAAAATCTTGACCTCAACTTTACGGACATGTCCGTCTTCACTTGGGAACACTTTAGTTATGAGGCCCAAAGGCCAATGATTTCTTTGAGCCTGAGAGTCTTTAACAAGAACAATGTCATCAGGTTTTAGGTTGGGCTTAACTGTGTGCCATTTGGTTCTTGTCTGTAAGGTGGGAAGATATTGCCTCTTCCACCTATTCCAGAAGGTATTAGCAAGGCCTTGCACTTGTCTCCATTGGCGTTTGTAGAGATCTTTGGTGCCAAACTCTCTGGAAGGAGCACTCACTATACCAGTCTTTTGACACAGGTTTTTTGTTGTTGATGCAGTAGAGTTCCTTAGCGAATGTCTCTTGTTGCATGGAACAAATAATTTGATTTTTTGATTGTTCTAGCTCACTTACTGAGTATCCATTCTTACAATGGTGCCAACCTTTGCAGTTACATTCCATGACAAATGGGGCATGCTTGAAGGAACGGGCTATGTGTGCTAAGCAGGTGATAGCTCGCACAAGTGACTTCCAGGTGGAAAACCTGATGAAGCGGTGACTACTGAGCTGATTGTACGAATTTACAGTGAGTAGTACAGATACCTGGGGGCGGATTTCTTTGTCAGAATCTGCATCTAACAGCTCATATAAGTCACAGGCAGAAGAATGTTCTGAGTTGTATAGAAAAGCAGGACCCGTGAACCAGACTGTGTTCTTAAGGTGACTGGCGGCAACTGACCTGGTTGCTAAGTCTGCTGGGTTATGGTCAGTAGGTACAAAGTGCCATTGCTTTGGGATAGTGGACCTCCTGATTCTTAACACTCGGTTGTTAACGTAAACGTAAAAACGCCTAGTTTGGTTGTAAATGTAGCCCAGGACCACTTTACTGTCTGTATAAAACTCAGTGTCTCGAATCTCTAGGTTTATCTCTGATGTAATTAATTCCGCTAGTTCAACGGCTAGTACAGCGGCACAGAGTTCTAGCCTGGGTATTGTATGTTCGAGAAGTGGTGCGAGTTTTGCTTTGCCCATGACAAACCCTGTGTGGCACTGACCTTTGTTATCTATAGTTTTAAGATACGCTACAGCGGCAATTGCTTTGATAGACGCATCAGAGAATACATAGAGTTTTTGTGTTTTTACTTCTGTGGATGGCACAGGAGCGTAAGAACGTGGAACATGCAGGCTAGATAAAGTCTTTAGGGAGTTTCTCCACTCTATCCATAGGTTTCTTTTTTCAGGGGATAGTGGGTGATCCCAATCCAATGTTTCCTGAGTTAAGTCTCTAAGTAGTGATTTGCCCTGGATTGTAACAGGGGCAGTGAATCCTAAGGGATCATAAAGACTGTTTATGGCAGACAGGACACCTCTACGGGTAAAGGGCTTCTCTTCCTGGCTGACTTGGAAGGTAAACGTATCTGATTTTAGATCCCAGAGGAGACCAAGGCTACGTTGTATAGGAAGGGAGTCAGTCCCTAAATCTAAGCTCTGTAGGTCATTTGAGTGGTCTTGAGAGGGAAATGCTTCTATCAGCTGCTTACTATTGGAGGCTATTTTGTGGAGTCTCAGGTTTGAGCATGCAAGCATTTCTTGAGCTCTCTTAAGGAGACTTATTGCACCCTCAACAGTGGGTAGTGATTTTAGACAGTCATCTACATAAAAGTCTCTTTCTACGAATTGTCTGACGTCTGACCCATATTCTATTTCGCCTTCCTGAGCAGAATGTCTAAGACCATAAGTTGCAACTGCAGGGGAGGGGCTGTTACCAAAGATATGTACCCGCATGCGGTACTCCGCAATATCTTTTGTGGGGTCATTGTCAACAAACCAAAGAAATCTTAAGAAGTTTCTGTGTTCCTCTTTAACGAGAAAGCAATGAAACATCTGCTGAATGTCTGCCATGAAGGCAACAGAGTCTTTGCGAAAACGAAGCAGTACTCCTAGGAGCTTGTTGTTAAGATCAGGACCTGAGAGCAGGACGTCGTTTAAGGAGACGCCTTCATATTTTGCACTAGAGTCAAACACTACTCTAATTTGACCCGGTTTCTTTGGGTGGTAAACCCCGAATATGGGTAAATACCAACATTCTTCTGAGTTTTTAAGGGTAGGAGCTACCTCAGCATGACCATTCTCAAATATTTTCCTCATGAAAGTAAAGAAGTGATCTTTCATTTCTGGCTTCTTATGGAAGCTACGCCTTAGAGAGACAAAACGTCTGTAGACCTGCTCTCTGTTGTTAGGCAAACGTTGCCTTTGAGGCCTGAAGGGAAGGGGTGCGACCCAACTATTTGTTTCATCCTTAGTGATTTCCTTTTGCATGGTTTCTAAAAACAATCTGTCTTCGTGGGACATTGCTACCCGATTGTCCTCCTTGGTCCTTTGGAACACTGAGCAACCTAGATGGTCTTTGTCACTGTCACAAGCTATGTCGTGGTCTACAGAGTCTATGAAAGAATGAGGTAGTTGAGTACTATGTGGCAATTCCTTTATGAGGAAGTTGTTTTTACATGGTTGGAAGATAGAGGGACGTCCATTATCTAATGTGCTTGTAAGCATGCTATTAATGGAAGTTGGTTTGTGTATGCTTCCTAAGCAGACATCTCCTACTATGACCCATCCTAGGTCATGCCTTTGGGCATAAGGAGCATGATGTGGGCCATTAATCTGTTCTCTAGTTTTATGAACTTGTAAGATATCTCTCCCTAGGAGTAAGATTATCTGAGCGTTAGGATCAAGTTTTGGTAAGAGATGGGCTATACGCTGTAAATGGGGGTGATGTATAGCTACCTCTGGTGTAGGGATCTCGTGTCTATTATCAGGAATTTGGTTACATTCAGTAATAGTTGGTAAGGAAAGACACGTTTTACCATCTATGGATTCGATTAGATAGCCACTAGCTCTCCTCCCCGCTGTTTCTACAGTACCTGCACAGGTCTTTAGGGAATAAGGAGTGTTGGGCCCTTTGATGCTGAAAATGTCAAAGAAAGTAGATTTGGCTAGGGACGCATTACTTTGGTCATCTAGGATGGCGTAAACATTGATGGCTTTGTCTCTGCAGCCCTTTGGGTATACTTTAGTTAGGCAGATTTTTGAGCAGGACCTGCCGCCTATGAGTCCTTTACAGACTTCAGTGCATTGTGAAGTAACTGCTGGTGGGTTAGCTTCAGAGGTACTTTCCTCCCCGCCATGCTCTCTGGCACTGTTACTTTGTGATGAGGTCCATGGGGAAGGCCCAGGATGTAGGGCCGTGTTGTGATCGGAGTTGTTGCATTCTGTGCATTTTACACTAACCTGACAGTCTTTGGCAATATGTGATGTAGATGAGCAGCACTTGTAGCAAATGCGGTTCTCCTTGAGGAAGGCTTTGCGATCTCCTATGGACATTTCTCTAAAGGCTCTGCACTTCAGAAGAGGGTGTGGCTTCTTGTGTAGAGGGCACTGCTTACCAGGATCTTTGACTGTTTCGCGGCTGGCGGAGCCGTAATGCCTGTAAGAATCTGCAGGTGAAATGTTAGTTTTGTGCACTGCCACTGATCCTTTGTGTGGTCTGTGGTCATAGGGAGTGGCACAAGACTGTGATAGATCAAAGCTAGGGTCATTACGAATATTAGCCTCTAGCCTTACAAAGTCAACAAACACACTGAAGGGAGGGAATGGCACATTGTAGGTATGTTTGTACCTTTGACCCGTGGGAGACCCATTTCTCCTGCAGGTTGTGGGGAAGCTTTAATACAATAGGCTTGACACCTCTCGCAGTGTCGAGGAAAGCAAGCCCCGGTAAATCCCCTTCGGCTTTGGCAACCTGTAATTCCATCAGTAGATCACTTAAATCCCTAAGTTTATGGAACCCTTTGCTAGATATTTTAGGGAATTCGTCAATTCTTTTAAACAACGCATCCTCTATGACCTCTGCACAACCATAACATTCGTCAAGTCTATCCCAGATCATTTTTAGGCCAATCTCTGGGTAGTTTATATTAATATCCCTGATTCTCTTGGCATGTTCTACAGAGTCTTTTCCAAGCCGATCTACAAGGAAGTCTATTTCCTCACTGTATGACAGACCCAAGTCTTTTGTAATGTTATAAAAGGAGGCCCGCCATGCTCTATAGTTTTCAGGGCGATCGCTGAACTTCGCCAGTCCCTTTGTAACAAGCTCTCGTTTAGTAAAGAACCTGGCAAAGTCTATTGTGCTCTGGTTACTACTAAGGTTGGTTGGAGGTGGAAAGTCACAGTGAGAGTGTGGTGTGCGATCATACCTGTATGGAGTCTCTGACTTAGGCCAGCCCGTGTCATACCGTCTTATGGGATGCGGTGGCTCTGCAGGCTGGACTGGAAGCTGGCTTCCTTGGTGTGCAGGGAAGTTAGCTGGAGTTTTGTCACGTGGCTCTGGGTTCTCTTGTTTGACTCTTTCTTTTGGACGGTATGATTCTTCTGTGGCATAGGTGACATCTTCGGTTCCTGGGAATGGATCAGCATTGCTGCTTGGTCTGGAGTGTTGACGGACGTACTCTGAAGTGCGTTGTACAGGATCTTGCTGGCCGAGTTCTGGGCTAAGCACGCTGCGGTGACTTCCGGTTTTTGGGTATTCCATTGCCTCCAAGAACTCTGCTTCAGCTATGGCGGCTGCCGTTTCTTTCTCTACGGCGAGTTTCTCTAGCTTTGCATCTAAGAGGACCTTTTGCATGTCTATTGAAGCCTGTTGCTTTGCTTTCTCAGCCTTTAGCTTTGCCTTTTCTTCTTTCATCTTCATTTCCAGCTGTGCCTTTTCTTCTTTCATCTTCATTTCTTGTTCGGCAAAGGCTGCTTTGACCTTCGCGGCTTCTGCCTTTGCGCGGGCAATGGCAGCCGCATTGCTAACAGAAGACGACTTAGTGGAACCATCCTTCCCTGATCTTGTCTTGTAGCTTGATACTGTGCTACGCGACATGGTGTTGATGAAGACACTTAACCGCGTGGAGACTACTGTGCGGTGGAATGCCGGTCGCTGTGCTTAGAGAGCGGTCACAGTATGCAATCAAATGTGTCTACATTGCTTGAAGCGGCTATCCCCTTGCAGCACTGGACTGTATAGAAGTCGCTGTGGTGTCCGTTTGCAGATATTGCGTGGACCGTAACAGACTTCTGTGTAGTCAGGTGTGCTTCTCTTGCTAGAAGTCGTCGTTTACTGTCCTGTTCTCACAACATGTACCCCCGGGGTCTGTATGCAGTTCAACAGGCAGATATCACCATTCTACTAGTTAATAATATGAGACTTGTTTCTGTAGTCTGTGGTTTTTATTAACCGGCAGTAGATAAGGTAAACTATAGGAAAATGAACATACAATAACTGAGTATACAGCACAATGTACACAAAATCAATACAAAAACATAAATAAATCCCTTACCGACGATGCTTTAGTAAGAGACACACAATGTGCAGCTGCTCCTTCCATGAGGTGAGGAGAAAAGGAAGCAGGAGCTTGTGTCTTTCCCAGAAAGCACTGTGAGCAGGAAGTCAGGTGACCTAATGAATATGCATAACTTAGCAAGGCAGAAGATGCACTTACAGCTAAAGGTCACTAGATGGTGCTGAAGACACACGCATGAGCACTCACATTAACAAACTATGCATAGAAGACAGTACAATAAGGACCAAATCCTTTCTTGGTGGGAGGTACAGAGCCTGGAGAATTATCTAAAACATAACATCATTCCTAGGGGACTCTGGATCTCGCTGCTGCCTGCAACGAAATTCAGAAGTCCTGGCTTCCTTAGTAAGTGGGAAAAGAAGGCCACTGATAGTTCCTTTCGGCTCATGCACCTTCTTCTAATAGAGGAGAAAAATAACCTGGAAGTCTTACAAAATAAAATAACTGCAGATATTGAGGTTTCTCAAACATTCTCACAGGAGGCAGAGTGGGCAAATAAAGAGAAGCAACTACACAACTTCCTTGAGAAATATCAGTATCATCTCAAGGAGCGCAATCACTGCCAATTTGTGAGGGACCTAGCAGACTTCAAAGAAAATAAGATTTACTCCTCTATTGCTAATAGGAGAGATATTGTGGGTGGCAACACTGATCAATCCTCGACTGAAACAGATTGCTCTGATTCTGATAGCATGCCAAAAGGAATTAGGCTGTCCCCTCGGGGAAGGGGGGGGGGGGGGGTGTTGGCAACCACCGTAGGCGACAGAGAGGAGGTTCACTGGGGAGGGAGGGAGTACTGGCCAATCTAATCCTCCGCAGACCTATCCACTACACAATGGCACCCAATCCCCTAGAAACAACCTCAGGTTGTTAATCTTCCCTCCTGCCCCCTTAGTACAGTTGAGACCCAGGTTCTTCAACTTGGTCTCTCTTTTGTACCGACTCCTAATTTCAACAAATTTGACATTATTAAAGACCTTAATCTTTTTGTTTGTAAGCTCCGTTGGCATAAATTTCATAAACTACAGGAGAAAAAACTGTGTTGCGAGCTTGGTATTCCTCTAGATATCCTTCCAGACGTGCGCTTGCTGTATGGTATTGATAGGGAATCTGAGCAGCAGGAGGGTTTGGATTGGTTCACTAGTCTAAAGCTTAAAAGCAACAAAATTCTACCTAGCTCTGGTGAATTGTCATGCGTGGATGTTTATCTGAACACGGTTTCATAACAGATTGAGAGCTTACGCCTCTCTCATTTTTTCAAACTGAGTCTGCTTTCATAGCGCCTTCCAGTAGCCATTTGGCTCCAGGAGAAGTATATAGTGGGCTCAGCATGCATGTTGGTACTTGCATCCCTGCATCCGATGGAAGCTGTTATGGCACCGGACGGGGTTAAAAGCAGAGTGTGCCTGGCGTGTATGCTGTACCTGCGCTCCCTGGACTTTGTGTGTCTGTCATGGCCCATAACAGGTAGGAACTAGTGTTAGGGACCACTCATAGAGGCAACCTTGACATGGTGAGTGGCTTATTACGCTTTGGCCAAAATGTACACTAATGCCTCATTCAACATCCAGCATAGAGGCAGGGCAGAGTGCTGGTTGCAGAGTGCCATTGCATTTGTGTTTTTGCGCTGAGGTCTACACGTTGGCATAATTTCTGTATGGTAACACAACCCACTGCATGGAAGCCCGCATCATTGAAAGTGACTCTACTATCCACTTCTACAGCTTCTGATGGGTAAGAACGTTCCTTTCATATGCTACTTGCTATTGTTACCATTCAGTGTTTGTTTGTCCAGGCCCACCTGGGCTGTTTTTTGTTTGTTTGTCCTAGAGGTTTATCCTGGTTAGGGTACTTTCACACTTGCGTTTTTCTTTTCCGGCATAGAGTTCCGTCACAGGGGCTCTATACCGGAAAATAACTGATCAGGCATATCCCCATGCATTCTGAATGGAGAGTAATCCGTTCAGTTTGCATCAGGATGTCTTCAGTTCAGTTGTTTTGACTGATCAGGCAAAAGAGAAAACCGTAGCATGCTACGGTTTTATCTCCGGCGAAAAAAACTGAAGACTTGCCTGAATGCCTGATCAGGCATTTTTTTCCATAGGAATGCATTAGTGCCGGATCAGGCATTCAAAATACCGGAATGCCGGATCCGTCATTCTGGTCTGCGCATGCGCAGACCTTTAAAAATGAAAAAAAAAAAAAAACGGATCCGTTTTGCCTGATGACACCGGAAAAACGGATCCGGTATTGCAATGCATTTTTCTGACTGATCAGGCATTTTTCTGACTGATCAGGCATTTTTCTGACTGATCAGGATCCTGATCAGTCAGAAAAATGCCTGATCAGTCAGAAAAAATGACATCCGTTTGCATACAGTTTGCCTGATCAGGCAGTCAGTTCAGGCAACGGAACTGCCTGCCGGAATCAAACAACGCAAGTGTGAAAGTACCCTTAGCGCTTCACCATTTTATATTATTATCAAATAAATGCTAAGTTTTACCCCTTTGTCCCCTAGGGGATCAGTACATATTTTCACTAAACATACAACACATATAACTGCAGAAGTGAACTGAGAATATATTTTTCTTTTTGTACTGAAATAGGCCAGTAAAAGCTTTAGCAGAAATAAATGCACCAGTGAAGTGCATATATTTTTCTTTCTGTACAGAAATAGGCCACTAAACACTTTTGCCACAAATAAATCCACTAGTGAAGTGCGTATTTTTTTAATTTCTATAATGAAATAGGCCACAAAACGCTTTTGCCACAAATAAGAGCACCAATAAAGTGCGTGTATTTTTTCTTTTTGTACGCTTTCAACACATATAACTGCAGAAGTAAACTGAGAATATTTTTTTCTTTTTCCACAGATATAAGCCACTAAAGGCTTTTCAACATATCACTTGCACCCCAAGAACAAATTGCTGTATAATGGCTATTTGGATCCCCAAATAATCTTTCCCTGCACTTGTAAATCACTTTTCTGGCACTGTCCCTAGCGTTTTCTGACGTCTCTCCCTGCACTAAGATGCTGTGAAAAGATTCCTCCCTATCCTTTCCCTGCACTTAAAATAAAAAAAAAACTTTTTTTGTTCACAATGAGGTTTTTCCAATTGCTGTCCCTAGCGCCTTCTTACATCTGTCCCTGCACTCAGAACGCTGGAAAATGGCAGAATCTAAAATGGCTGCCGTATTTATAGGGCTGTGACATCACAGGGTTGGCTGCTGATTGGCTGCATGCATGCATGTCAATCTGTGTTATCCCGCCTTCCCAGAGTTCCTTGTCCCATGTCCTCAGTGTAACCGCCATTTTAGGATAAATGCGATTCATTACCATGATGCGCGAGGAAATTCGCATTCATTGCAAATCAAATTTTTCCTGAAATTCGGATCAAATTCCACTTCGTCAGCTTTAATTCGCCCATCTCTAATTTTCGGCCACCCATAATGTCTAGCAGAAAAAAAAAAACACTATAATAGTTGGCCACCCTCACATGAAGGCTTTAATATCGGGACAAACACCAGACTTCTCTGCTTTTGTTCTTTGTGTGCACTGATAAGGGAAAAAAAGGGAAAACTCTTTGGCAGTTGTAGTACAGTGACAATTACATATCTATGACTGGCTTGCCCATTTATTATGTAGCTATCATGTAGCTTAAATAATATTATTTTATTTGTAATTACATACGTTACACCCACAAACTTAAATGTATTTTATTGGGATTGTATGTGATTGACCAACACAAAGTAGCATGTATGTGTGAAGTGAAAAGAAAATTATACATAGTTTAATTTTTTTTTGTGCAGTTGTATTCAGTCCCCTGTACTCTGAAACCCCTAAATAAAATCCAGTGTGACCAATTGCCTTCAAATGTCACCTAATTAGTAAACAGAGACCAGCTGTGTGTATTTTATTTTCAGTATAACTACAGCTGTCCTATAAAGGACTTAGAAGTTTGTTAGTGAATAATAGTGATCAAACAGCATCATGAAAGCCAAGGAACACACCAGACAGGTCAGGGATAAAGGTGTGGAGAAGTATAAAGTTTATTTTACAATCTTAGATACCCTGCACATGTAGAGGCACTTTTACTATATTTACATTTAGTCAGATGACTATTGGTTGCCTGCTCTTGGCATGTGCATTGTGATTTTGTTAGTCTCAACTTACAGACTGCCCGATCCCCTGAAGACGCCATGTATATGGCGAAACATGTCGGGGGCAGTAATTAGGTTTTAGACAACAGCCGACCCTGATACTGTGTGCTAGCTACTGAGTAGCTGTTAGGCAGGACAATAAATGTACGCGCCGCCATTTGTGATCAAATAGATAGTTGTATAGGCAATGAAAGCAAACAGATCTTAGCCAGTGAAGCGTATCAACAGCCGTCAGCTACAAAGTAGCATGATACGTTGTAACAACAAGTCAGCAAGCCTAGAGTAAGCTAGCAAGCAGCATAGTTAGCAAAGTGCTATCATTACAGCTCAAAGAGCATATACAGAGATACACAGAGAAAAGACAGGTAGCCATGCAACATACTGCCACTTCAACATAAGCAGAGAACATAAAAGAATAAATATCAGTACAGCACACCACTTGTGAACTGTTGATAGTTTTAAATATAGTAGGTTAGGATTAAGCATTCACAAAATATTTAAAAATAACTAATAAAAGTTAAATTTTAAGTAAGTTGAGACTAACAAAATCACAATGCACATGCCAAGAGCAGGCAACCAATAGTCATCTGACTACATGTAAATATAAGAGAAGTATAAAGCTTAGGTTATAAAAAAGAAAATCCCAAGCTCTGAGCATCACACGGAGCACAGTTTAATCCATCATCAGAAAATGAAAGGAGTATGGCACAAATGCAAATCTACCAAGACATGACTGCACAACCTAAACTGACAGCCCAGGCAAGAAAAACACTAATTAGAGAAGCAGGCAAAAGGCCCATGGTCACTCTGGAGGAGCTGCAGAGATTCCCCGGCTCAGGAGTGTCTGTCCACAGAACAACTATTAGTTGTGTACTCCACAAATCTGACCTTGAAATCAAGCCATAAGAGGTCCCATTTACACTTTGCTAAAAGCCATGTAGGGGACACAGCAAACATGTGGAATAAGTTGCTCTGGTCAGATAAGACCAAAGTTAACATTGTTGGCCTAAATGCAAAATGCTATGTGTGGCAGAAAACTAACACTGCAGATCACCCTGAACACACCATCCCCACCATGAAACATGGTGATGGCAGGATCATGCGGTGGGAAGCTTTTCTTCAGCAGGGAAAGGGAAGCTGGTCAGAGTTGGTGGGAAGATGGATGGAGCTAAATGCAAGGCAATCCTGGAGGAAAACCTGGTAGAGGCTGCAAAAGACTTGAGCCATACAATAGAATGGTTTAGATTAGAGATGAACAAATCAAAGCTGACTTGATTTGCAATGAATGCAAATTTCCTAGTGCTTCGTAGTAACGAATCATATTTTTTCTAAAATGGCTGCTGCACGTGTGAAAACATGGGGCAAAGAACGCTGGGAAGCCATCTTGGATATAGACATTTTGGATTCAGTCGTGAGAAGGCGTTAGGGAAAGCAATAGGAAAAAAACCTCATTGTGAAAAAAATAAAAAATAAACTATTTAAGAGTGCAGGGAAAGGATAGGGAGGAATGATTTCACAGCATATTAGTACAGGGAGAAATGTCAGAAGGCGCTAGGGACAGTAATAGGAAAATACTCATTGTGAAAAAAAAATGCGATTTACAAGTGCAGGGAAATATTATTTGGGGATCCAAATAGCCTTTAGACAGCTCTGTAATTCCAACAATTGGGGTGCAAGTGCTATGTTGAAAAGCCTTTAGTGGCTTATATCTGTGGAAAAAGAAAAATATATACGCAGTTTATGTGTTACTTCTGCAATAAATATGTTTCTATTTACTATTACTATCTGGACTGGATTCTTGCACCCTGGGATATTTCATTTATTTATATCTGTGTTTTTTATAGGGCAGGGCAGGTGTAACAAACACCTCCAATCTCATCTCATTGATTGGACTCCAGTTGGCTGACAACTCAGTCCAATTAGCTCTTGGAGATGTCATTAGTCTAAGGGTCCACATACTTTTTCCACCTGCACTGTGAATGTTTACATGGTGTGCTCAATAAAAACATGGTAACATTTAATTTTTTGTGTGTTATTAGTTTAAGAAGACTGTGATTGTCTATTGTTATGACTTAGATGAAGATCAGATCACATTTTATGACCAATTTTTGCAGAAATCCATATCATTCCAAAGGGTTCACATACTTTTTCTTGCAACTGTATATATATATATATATATATATATATATATATATGCAGTTTACTTCTGCAGCTATATGTGGTGAAAGCGTTTAGTAGCATATTTCATTACAAAAAGAAAAATATATTCGCAGTTCACTACTGCAGTTATATGTGGTAAAAGCTTTTAGTGGCGTATTTCAGTACAAGAAGACAAATATATTCTCAGTTCACTTCTGCAGTTATATGTATTGAAAGCATTTAGTGATGTATTTCAGTGCAAAAAAGAAAAATATATGCACAGTTCACTTCTGCAGTTATATGGGGTGAAAGCGTTTAGTGGCGTATTCTAGGACGAAAAGAAAAATATATTCTCAATTCACTTCTGAAGTTATTTGTGGTGAAAGCATTTAGTGGCATATTTCAATACAAAAAGAAAAATATATACGCAGTTCACTACTGCAGTTTTACAGGGAGTGCAGAATTATTAGGCAAATGAGTATTTTGACCACATCATCCTCTTTATGCATGTTGTCTTACTCCAAGCTGTATAGGCTCGAAAGCCTACTACCAATTAAGCATATTAGGTGATGTGCATCTCTGTAATGAGAAGGGGTGTGGTCTAATGACATCAACACCCTATATCAGGTGTGCATAATTATTAGGCAACTTCCTTTCCTTTGGCAAAATGGGTCAAAAGAAGGACTTGACAGGCTCAGAAAAGTCAAAAATAGTGAGATATCTTGCAGAGGGATGCAGCACTCTTAAAATTGCAAAGCTTCTGAAGCGTGATCATCGAACAATCAAGCGTTTCATTCAAAATAGTCAACAGGGTCGCAAGAAGCGTGTGGAAAAACCAAGGTGCAAAATAACTGCACATGAACTGAGAAAAGTCAAGCGTGCAGCTGCCAAGATGCCACTTGCCACCAGTTTGGCCATATTTCAGAGCTGCAACATCACTGGAGTGCCCAAAAGCACAAGGTGTGCAATACTCAGAGACATGGCCAAGGTAAGAAAGGCTGAAAGACGACCACCACTGAACAAGACACACAAGCTGAAACGTCAAGACTGGGCCAAGAAATATCTCAAGACTGATTTTTCTAAGGTTTTATGGACTGATGAAATGAGAGTGAGTCTTGATGGGCCAGATGGATGGGCCCGTGGCTGGATTGGTAAAGGGCAGAGAGCTCCAGTCCGACTCAGACGCCAGCAAGGTGGAGGTGGAGTACTGGTTTGGGCTGGTATCATCAAAGATGAGCTTGTGGGGCCTTTTCGGGTTGAGGATGGAGTCAAGCTCAACTCCCAGTCCTACTGCCAGTTTCTGGAAGACACCTTCTTCAAGCAGTGGTACAGGAAGAAGTCTGCATCCTTCAAGAAAAACATGATTTTCATGCAGGACAATGCTCCATCACACGCGTCCAAGTACTCCACAGCGTAGCTGGCAAGAAAGGGTATAAAAGAAGAAAAACTAATGACATGGCCTCCTTGTTCACCTGATCTGAATCCCATTGAGAACCTGTGGTCCATCATCAAATGTGAGATTTACAAGGAGGGAAAACAGTACACCTCTCTGAACAGTGTCTGGGAGGATGTGGTTGCTGCTGCACGCAATGTTGATGGTGAACAGATCAAAACACTGACAGAATCCATGGATGGCAGGCTTTTGAGTGTCCTTGCAAAGAAAGGTGGCTATATTGGTCACTGATTTGTTTTTGTTTTGTTTTTGAATGTCAGAAATGTATATTTGTGAATGTTGAGATGTTATATTGGTTTCACTGGTAAAAAAAAAATATTGAAATGGGTATATATTTGTTTTTTGTTAAGTTGCCTAATAATTATGCACAGTAATAGTCACCTGCACACACAGATATCCTCCTAAAATAGCTAAAACTAAAAACAAACTAAAAACTACTTCCAAAAATATTCAGCTTTGATATTAATGAGTTTTTTTGGGTTCATTGAGAACATGGTTGTTGTTCAATAATAAAATTAATCCTCAAAAAAACAACTGTGCAATTCTGCACTCCCTGTATGTGGTGAAAGCTTTTAGTGGCGTATTTCAGTACAAGAAGAAAAATATATTCTCAGTTCACGTCTACAGTTATATGTAGTGAAAGCGTTTAGTGCATGTTTTCAGTACAAAAAGAAACATATATATGCAGTTCACTTCTGTAGTTATATGCGGTAAAAGCTTTTAGTTGCCTATTTCAATACAGAAAAAAAAAATAATAATATATATATATATATATATATATATATACACACTACACTGTTGCAGTTATTTGTGGTGAAAGCGTTTAGTGCCCTATTTCAGGACAAAAAGAAAAATATATATGCATTTCACTTTTGCAGTTATATGTGGTGAAAGCGTTTAGTGCCTGTTTTCATTGCAAAAAGAAAAATATATACGCAGTTCACTTCTGCAGTTATATGTGGTGAAAACGTTTAGTGGCCTATTTCACTATGTAAAGAAAAACATATACACATTTCACTGTTGCAGTTATTTGTGGTGAAAGCGTTTAGTGGTCTATTTCAGTACAGAAAGAAAAATATATAAACACTTCACTGTTGCAGTTATTTGTGGTGAAAGCATTTAGTGGCCTATTTCAGTACTAAAAGAAAAATATACAGTATATGCAATTCCCTGTTGCAGTTATTTGTGGTGAAAGCGTTTAGTGGCCTATTTCACTACGTAAAGAAAAATATACACGCATTTTGCTGTTGCAGTTATTTGCATTGAAAGCATTTAGTGGCCTATTTCACTACGTAAAGAAAAATATATATGCATTTCACTGTTGCATGTATTTGTGGTGAAAGCATTTAGTGGCCTATTTCAGTACAAAAAGAAAAATATATACGCATTTCACTGTTGCAGTAACATAGTACATAAGGCCGAAAAAAGACATTTGTCCATCCAGTTCGGCCCGTCATCCTGCAAGTTGATCCAGAGGAAGGCAAAAAAAACCTGTGAGGTAGAAGCCAATTTTCCTCACTTTAGGGGAATACAAAATTCATTCCCGACGCCAATCAGGCAATCAGAATAACTCCCTGGATCAACGATCTCTCTCTAGTAGCTATATCCTGTAATATTATTACACTCCAGAAATACATCCAGGCCCCTCTTTAATTCCTTTATTGTACTCACCATCACCACCTCCTCAGGCAGAGAGTTCCATAGTCTCACTGCTCTTACCATAAAGAATCCTCTTCTATGTTTGTGTACAAACCTTCTTTCCTCTAGACCCAGAGGATGTCCCCTCGTCACAGTCACAGTCCTGGGAATGAATAGATGATGGGATAGATCTCTGTACTGTCCCCTGATATATTTATACATATTAATTAGATCTCCTCTCATTCGTCTTTTTTCTAAAGTGAATAACCCTAATTTTGATAATCTTTCAGGGTACTGTAGTTGCCCCATTCCAGTTATTACTTTAGTTGCCCTCCTCTGGACCCTCTCCAGCTCTGCTATGTCTGCTTTGTTCACTGGAGCCCAGAACTGTACACAGTACTCCATGTGTGGTCTGACTAATGATTTGTAAAGTGGTAGGACTATGTTCTCATCACGGGCATCTATGCCCCTTTTGATGCAACCCATTATCTTATTGGCCTTGGTAGCAGCTGCCTGACACTGGTTTTTGCAGCTTAGTTTGCTGTTTATTAAAATTCCTAGATCCTTTTCCATGTCAGTGTTACCGAGCGTTTTACCATTTAATAAGTACGGGTGACTTGTAAAGTTATGCACATGGGAAGGAATAATGCATTTGTCAGTGTTAAACCTCATCTGTCACTTATCTGCCCAAGCCTCCAATCTATCCAGATCGCTCTGTAGTAGTATACTGTCCTCTTCAGTGTCAATTGCTTTACACAGTTTAGTGTCATCTGCGAAAATTGATATTTTACTATGCAAGCCTTCTACAAGATCATTAATAAATATATTGAAGAGAATAGGGCCCAATACTGACCCATGAGGTACTCCACTAGTGACAGTGACCCAATCTGAGTATGTACCATTAATAACCACACTCTATTTTTTATCATTGAGCCAGTTACTTACCCACTTACAGACGTTTTCTCCCAGTCCGAGCATTCTCATTTTATATGCTAACCTTTTATGTGGTACAGTGTCAAATGCTTTGGAGAAGTCCAGATACACGACATCCATTGATTCGCCGCTGTCAAGTCTAGAACTTACCTCCTCATAGAAACTGATTAAATAAGTTTCACATGACCGATCCCTCACGAAGCCATGCTGATATGGCGTTATTTGCTTATTTCATGTTAAACTTACCGGCCTATAGTTTCCAGGCTCTGTTTTTGGACCCTTTTTTAATATTGGCACCACATTTGCCACGCGCCAATCCTGTGGGACATTCCCTGTCAATATAGAATCTGCAAATATCAGAAATAAGAGTCTGGCTATGACATTACTTAATTCCCTTAGGATACGGGGGTATATGCCATCCGGTCCTGGCGATTTGTCTATTTTAATATTTTTAAGTCGCTGTTGTACTTCTTCCGGGGTCAGACAGGACACTTTTAATGGGGAATTTATTTAAACATTCAGCATGTCATCTGAATGACAGTGAATACATTGGAGAAAAAAAATATTTAACAGCTTTGCTTTCTCCTCTTCGCTCTCTGCGACTCCCCCCTCATTACTCCTTAAAGGGCCGACACCTTCAGATTTATACTTTTTAACATTTATATAATTGAAGAATATTTTAGGGTTAGTTTTACTCTCTTTGGCAATTAATCTCTCGGTCTCTAGTTTGGACGCTTTTATTTGTTTTTTACATATTCTATTTTTTTCCTTATAGTTTTTCAGTGCTTCCGTGCTACCTTCCTGTTTTAGTGTTTTATATGCTTTCTTTTTGTCATTTATTGCTTTCTTTACAGTTCTGTTTATCCACATTGGTTTCTTTTTGTTCCTTAACCTTTTATTCCCATACGGTATGTACATCTCACAATGAGATTTTAGGATGCTTTTAAAGATATCCCATTTTGTGGCTGTATTTTTATTTGTGAGGACTTTATCCCATTTAGTTAGGCCTATGGCCTCTCTTAGTTGGCTAAATTAAGTTTTTTGAAGTTTGGTATTTTTGTTCCTCCCTGTAGAAACGCTCTTTTGAATGATAATTGGAAGGTTCTTACTTTGTGGTCACTATTTCCCAGGTGTCCCCCAACCTGCACGTCTGTTGTTCTGTCAGGCCTATTGGTTAATACTAAGTCCAGTATGGCCGTCCCTCTAGTCGGGGTAATTGTCTTTGGTTATTGCCAAGAACCTGTTTCCTTTATGAGATATTCAAGTTTCAGCTTCCCAGTCTATATCTGGGTAGTTGAAGTCCCCCATAATAACCACCTCATTATGATTTGCCGCCTTGTCAATCTCAATTAGTAGTAGATTTTCTGTGGACTCTGGTATATTAGGTGGTGTATAGTAAACTCCTATTAGTAATTTATTATTGTTTTTAGCGCCATGTATCTCTACCCACAGTGACTCCACATGTTCATGTCCCTCACTTATATCTTCACGGAGTGTGGGCTTTAGACCGGACTTTACATAAAGGCAGACCCCTCCTCCTCTCCGGTTTTGACGATCCTTTCTAAACAGACTGTAACCCTGTACATTAACTGCCCAGTCATAGCTATCATCCAGCTATGTCTCAGTTATTCCCACTATGTCATAGTCCTCCTCACACATCACTAATTCCAGTTCACCAGTTTTATTAGTCAGGCTTCTGGCATTAGTATACATACATTTGAGTGGTTTATGTATATTTTTTACCCTACACCTTTCCTTCTGAACTGTTCTAGTCCCTCCTTTCATTCCTCCCCCAGTCCCACTACCTTGCCACCGGTCTCTATCTGCACTATCTTCCCATCCTATAACATAATTACCCTCCCCCAGTCCCTAGTTTAAACACTCCTCCAACCTTCTAGCCATCTTCTTCCCCAACACAGCTGCCCCTTCCCCATTGAGGTGCAGCCCGTCCCTACGATAAAGATATCGGCCCAGTTCTCCAGGGACCCAAACCCCTCCTTCCTACACCAGTTAATCTCCCTAATCTCCCGCTGCCTCTCTTGTGTGGCCTGTGGTACAGGTAGTATTTCAGAAAATACTACCTTTGAGGTCCTTGCCCTAAGCTTTTGACCTAAATCCCTGAAATAATTTTTAAGGACTCTCCACCTACCCCTAACTTTGTCAGTGGTTCCGATATGGACCATGACCGCTGGATCTTCTCCAGCCCCTCCCAGTAATCTGTCAACCCGATCCGCGATGTGTCGAACTCTAGCGCCAGGAAGACAGCACACTGTTCGGCGATCACAGTCTTTGTGACAGATTTCCCTATCTGTTCCCCTAACAATTGAGTCTCCCACTACCAGCACCTGTCTGGCCTGCCCTGCTCTCCTGGTCCCCTGCTTACCGGAGCTGACATTCCCCTGACTGGCAGAGGAAGTGTCTGGCTGCGGCAGTGCCATCCCTGGACTGACATCCCCCTCATCTGCCAAACGTGCAAACTTGTTGGGGTGTGTCAGATAAGGGCTAGCCTCCCTGGCACTCTTCCCTCTACCCCGCTTTCTAACTGTTACTCAGCTAGCTACCTCACTTTCCTCAGCCTCCTCTCTGTCACCCTCCCCCTCATCTACCCCAAAGAGTGCTTGCTCGGTGAGAAGCAAACTCTTTTGCAAATTGTCAATGCCTCTCAGTGTTGCAACTTGCCCATTTAGAGATTCGATTTGCGATTCCAAAAGGGTAATTTGCTCACATCTTGAACAAAGATATGCACCCTTGAACTCCTGTTCCAGGACTGCATACATCATGCAAGATGTGCACTGGACTGCGTTGTCAATTGTGCAACACATACTAAATGGGGATTACACCACAAAAGCGAAAAATACAATATAACGTAGTACTAAGAAACAGGCTAATTACAGTCCCCCACTGAAGTCCCTGAATCTAAAGTCACTTAAACTTAAGTCACACACTTACGCAACCACACTTAATCAACCACGCTTAATCAACCACGCGTCGCGGTCAAACTCGCGTTATATATCTCCTTATATAAATAAATATAAATGCAGCTCAGTACACCAGCCTGGTTTGTTTTCCTCTGGAAACAGACAGAAAAATCTATACACACTTCACTGTTGCAGTTATTTGTGGTGAAAGCGTTTAGTGGCCTATTTCAGGACAAAAGGAAAAATATAGAAGCAATTCACTGTTTTAGTTATTTGTGTTGAAAGCGTTTAGTGGCCTAATTTAGTACATAAAGAAATATATATATGCACTTCACTGTTGCAATTATTTCTGGTAAAAGTGTTTAGTGGCCTATTTTACTACGTAAAGAAAAATATATACGCATTTCACTGTTGCAGTTATTTGTGTTGAAAACATTTAGTGGCCTATTTTAGTACAAAAAGAATAATATATTCTTAGTTTACTTCTGCAGCTATATGTGTTGAAAGCGTTTAGTGGCCTATTTCAATACAAAAAGAAAAAATATATACTGTAAGGGATCCTCTCTTATTCGGGGGTCGTCTCATCTTCAGGACACCAGGTTTCATATCCAAACAGTGCATTTATTGTGCCTCAGCAAACCTAACATAAATAATACAAAATAAATACCTGCCTGGCTGGGCTCTGACTAAACATGAAGTTTCTGACTCACCTGACTCACCCTGTGAACCCATGCGGCTTTCTCAGCCAATGTCCCACGGCCTTCAGAGTCCAGTACGCCCACTGTCTCCAGTTCAGTGTTTATTGTGGGGGATTGGGGCTTAATAGTCTGTCTGACTATAGCCCTGCGACCCTCCCAGGCGTCACTTAGTCACCCAACTCCAGGCTATCTCCCAGCCTTGTGGTACCTGAGCCTTGCCAAGCTGAGACCACACAGACAGAGCCTCCAGGCCTCTGTCCACAGGTGACACACTCCCCCCTTGCTGACACTCTGGGAGGTGCGTTCTGCCAGGCTGAGTACCTCCAGTTGGTCTCACCTGTGGTGGAATATGGGCGTGGATCGCACTATGTACCCCTTCCTTGCCTCTAACCTGCGTGAGACCTGTCAATATCTCACATACCCCCCTTTGTTCAAGCCCATGAGGGTGAACACCTGCATAACCATGGGAGGCTGGTGAGAGGGCATCCACCTGGCTTGGACATGGGGAACAGCCACCCACCCTGCTCTTTGGCTGCTCCCAATAAGAACCGGCCCGGATTGGTTTTACATCCACACTAAGTAACACAGTGTCAGTGAGCACTAGCTGCCGCTGACACACAAAATTACTGGTTCTTATTTCACCGAGGCCAGGAACCTCGGTGACACGTACTTTCCCTTTGTTCTGCCATACCCACGCCAGCAGAGCTTGGTTTATCATCAAATCTGACGCCTTGCCCAATATAAACTGCCTAAAGGCCTCGTGTGCCCATCTCATGACCAGATACTCTTTTTCTACTCTTTTCCAGGTGATAATGATGCGCTCTCATACATTTTGATCGCTCTCTCTTTTTTGATACTCTGGCTCCCGCACATGTGCCTCATGTCTTTTCTTGGACTGCTGCAGCTCTTGAATGAACTGTTCCCAGTCATGGTCATGTCCAGACACTTTCTCCTTTGCGGCGCTCCTTCAGCAGAGCATGCTTGCCCCTGCTCGCTTCTTTTACGTGCATCTGGGTCACTTCTTCCTTCTTTCCAGCAGTAGTTACTCCAGCTATGGTGGCAGTTTCAGAGACCTCTGCTTTTTTAGTGGCTTTTTACACTTTGGCTGCTGCTCCCTTTGTCTTAACTTTGGTCTCTGTAGCACCTGGGGACTTCATGTCAACCAACACATCGGCCTTAACTTCTTCAGCCTTTGTCTTCTCGGACTCTCCAGTCTCTTTGAGAGCCTTCTCAGACTTCTCGGACATGGCACCATACACTTGCCCTCTTAACTCCTCCCCCCTCTTTCTCATCGAGGCAGGAGGCACCGGGGTCTTCAGCAGACTTCTCGTCTTCTGGCACTTTCTCCAGAGGCTCACCCAAGACACTGTTCTCCTTTTGGGGCGGAGTCAGAAGAGACAGCCCATCATAATAGCCCGGATCCAAAAACTGATTGTTCACCTCCTCGTACTTCTTCCACAGCAGGCTGCTGGCTATTTGGAAGGCCTTGTAGGCAGAGGGGACATCTTCCAGGCCTGGGCTACACTCTACCATGGGTCTGTGGTCTACGGCATCCACATCAGCCCCATCAACAGATTCAGCAGAAGCATCTTCCATCTTCTCTGCCACAGCCAGTACCCCGGCACCACCATCTCCAGACCCACTCTTACCAGGCCCTGACTTCTTGGCACTTTCCAGAGGATCTTCCTCTTCCGGTTTCTCATTTTATTCCACCTGCTGTGCAGGAGCACGCTTAGGCTTCTCCAACTCTCTCTAATTCATTTCGCTCCTCAAGCACTTCTTCAAGGGCTCTGGCCAAGAAGAGGGCCTTGGACTCTTTCTCCTGAGCATCAGCCTCCGCTCGGTCACGTTCTTTGGCATATCGAGCTGATATGTATTTCTCTTCAACCAGGAGCTGGTCAAACTTCTTTTGTTTCTTCTCCAATCTAGATACAGTTTGTCTCTGGTGGTCCAGGTCCACCATCCGATCACATAACTCTTGATCAAGTTGAGCCATCCTGGCTTCCAAATGTCTTTTCTACTCCAAAAGAGCATATTTTTCTGAGGCGCTGTTTAGAACCTCATCAGCCAGCTCATCTCTTTCCTGCTCTGCATGAAGTCCGGATCGCTCAGTAGCTGCAAGTTCCTCTTGAAGTTGGAAAATTTCTGCTTCTATTAGTGACTCTAGTTCCTTCAGTTCATTCATCTCTTTCTGTGACTCCTCTGGAGATTCCTGCAGTTGCTCTGCGAGAACTGCTAGCCCCCTCTCTAGTGTATCTAGGGAGCGAGCAAAAACATCTTCAAGTTTGCAGCTGTACTGTCCTATCAGGTCATCTACAACTGTCTGGATATGAGCTTCAGACACTAGGCTGTCACCTGACTGAACTCTCATCTCGTCAGATATAACTGTGACCTGGTCGTTACTAGTAACCACTTTAGTTTTGCTGGGTCTTGACATAGTAGCCTCACTCTCGGAGTTGCTAACTGTCATAGCACATAAGCCACTTATACTCCTCGTGTTATTATTAACCCTTGCCTCTAGGGGCACCCATGAGTCAAACCTGTGGAGACTGCACATCCACCTCTGGTACGTGTGGTACACCCTCTAGCCCCGCCACATTGTCTACAATGGGGTCTCCTAGCGGTGTTTCTTCAACATTTATCAACACTTTTATATCAATCACAGCCTGCAAAGGAAAAGGCATGTCATTGTTATCACATATTTCACATTTCCATTATGCATTTCGGCAAACATGGTACCATCACTTTGCCCCTTATCTGCACCCTTGTTCTCAATGTGCAGCTCCTTCAAATTATCATTTAAAGGGACAGGTACAGGTTCTGCAAGAGTTTTGTCATTCTCTGCAGAAGTGTCTCCATTACTTAAAACCTCCAAGCATAAGCGGAAATTACGGCCCACCATTCCCTCATGTAAGAGCATACCAACTGTAACGGGGTGCCAAAGGCGCACTTGAGGATCTGTGTTTGACCTCGTTCCCAGGGCGGCTTTGCTAGCTGGGAGGCTCCCTGCTCCTAGGTCTGCCTTAAGCGCCGAGCTGATCACTCGGTGCTCGACTGGTCGGTCTGTCGGTCATGTGACGCTGGTCACGTCACATGACCCTCACTCCCCACTATAAATACAGGCAGCCTGCTGGCCACAGGTTGCCTGTTAATTCTAGGTTCCTGGCATTTTGTTGGACTACTGAATACTACCTGACCCTGTTCCCTGACGATCCTTTGCCTGCTCCTCCTGTACTGCGCGTTTCTCCTGGTATCCTGACACCGGCTTCCACCTGATGATTCTTTGCGGACTCCTGTTGTACTTCGTTTCTATCCTGGTATTTGACCTTGGCTTTTCCTGACTATTCTCTGCTCATTCCTTAGTACTGCGTAGCTCTCTAGGTATTGACCCGGTCTGTTCACGTTCTGTTATTTGTCTTGTCTGTCTTCCCAGCACGTATCCTAAGTTAGGGACTGCCGTCTAGTTGTCCCCTGTCATTAGGACTTGTGAGGCAAGTAGGCAGGGCCAGGGGTGAGGGTGTTGCGCAGTGGTCACTATCCTCCCCCCTGTGTGTAGTGTACGTGACCGTCACAGATTAACATGCCATAACCTAACCACTGTATCTTGAATCCTCTGGTGACCCTGGCTGACCATGTCTCTAACCTGATGCAGATGGTGCAGGAGCTAGGGGAGAAACTGTTATTTTGAGCTAGAACAAGGTACTCCCATCCCTCAGGCCTCCAGTCCGCATTTAGAGCCCCAGATTAAGCTTCCTGAGTGTCACGAGGGTATCGAGAACCACGCCTGACTCCGTTATACCCGGGGTCAGGAAGTCGCAGCAGTTGGCTGCACGCTCTATTTAAGATAGGGCTGTTTTCCTTATGGTAGCTTTATGAGTTTGCTTTGCAAACCCTTTTGGCTCACTCAGGGATCCGTAGCTCCTTCTCCTCAGCTGTTCCTTGTCCAGCACTCCCAAATCTCCTTATATTCCCCTCTCACACTTCTCTGGTTGCCAGAGATAGAGCTTCCTGCCTGGACATCTATCCTGACCCACTGGAGCTGTGTTGCTGCGTTCTCTGACTGTTGATTCAGAACGCTTGCCTCCGGATCCCTGTTGGACCTTTGTGGACTGCTGTGGTCGTCCACCTGGGTGTTTGTGTTTGTCTGTATTTGTCTGTCCTCTCCCTGGTGTTTCCCTCTTAGTGCAGTGGTGCGGACTAGCGATCCCACCGGCCCGTTCACTATCTAGGGCTCATTTCAGGGAAAGCCAGGGTTTAGGCACGTGATCGCCGCACGGGTGAGGAACCCGTCTAGGGACGTCAGGGCAGTCAGGTGCCAGCCGCAAGGTGAGTTAGGGGTCACCACCTTTCCCTCTCCCTTGGGCAGGGCTTTCCCTGTTTTCCTCCCTGTGCGTGACACCGGTCATCACACTGAGCCCTTTTCTGGAGATCGGAAGAAGTTTCTTTCCTTTAAAGAAAAGTGTAAACTTTTTTTCCGTTTGCGCCCCGTATCCTCTGGCCCCGAGAGTCAACGCATGGGCATTGTCATTTCCCGGTTACAGGGTGATCCCCAGGACTGGGCATTTTCTTTACCTGCTGACGCCAGTTGTTTAACATCAGTGGAGGTTTTTTTTCAGGCCCTGGGTACCCTGTATGATGAACCAGACAGGACGCTGGTAGCCGAGACTGTTTTAAAGGTTCTGGTTCAGGGCAATCTACCTGCGGAGGAGTATTGCACCCAATTCAGAAGGTGATGTGTTCCCTCAGGATGGAATGAACCAGAACTTAAGAGTCAGTTCAGGTGAGGTCTGTCTGATAACTTAAAGGATCTTCTAGTGAGTTATCAGCTTCCAAAGACTCTAGAGGAGATGATGACCCTTGTAGTCCAACTTGACCGATGGAGTAGAGAGAGACGACAGGAACGACCGTTCTCTCCTCAGGTGGTGGTTTAGCCTGAGGTCTATCCCAGAAACAACGGTGAGGTCTCTACCAAAGAACCCATGCAGGTCGACATGACTGTTTTTACTGTGGAGATCCTGACCATTGGATCAACCAGTGTCCTAAGAAGGCCCTCTCCGTTAAGTCTCCCAAGGCAAGGCAACCTAAAGACCAGGTACACCCTGATATTACAAAATGTAAGCTTTTGGTACCTATAACTATATCTCTGGGGGTTAATAAATGGCCGGGTAAGGGCTCCTTCACACTTGCGGCAAGACGGATCCGGCAGGCTGGTCTCCCTGTCGGATCCGTCCTTCCGCTGTTTCGCCGAGCCGCCGGACCGCCGCTCCGTCCCTTTTGACTATAATGGGGACGGGGGCTGAGCTCCGGCGCAGCACGGTGGT
Organism: Bufo gargarizans; assembly: GCF_014858855.1. NCBI lineage: Eukaryota > Metazoa > Chordata > Amphibia > Anura > Bufonidae > Bufo > Bufo gargarizans. The sequence continues at coordinate 293,476,410 of NC_058080.1, read as the reverse complement.
GCACATCGAAAGCCGTCGGACTAAAAAGTCCTGCATGTCCTTATAGTCAATGGGGACGGAGCGGCGATATGGTGAAACAGCGGATGGATGGATCCGACAGGGAGACCAGCCTGCCGGATCCGTCCTGCCGCAAGTGTGAAGGAGCCCTAAGGCCTTTATTGACTCTGGTTCAGCGGCCAGCTTTATTGACTCTGAGTACGCCATTAGACTGGGTATTCCAATTTTTCCTCTTCCTACACCTATCCATGTCATGGCTATTGACGCCACTCCCCTGGTAGGTGGCATGGTGAGGTTATGTACCTCAGAGATTTCTTTAACCGTGGAGGTGTGCCACTCTGAGAAATGTTCCCTCTTAGTCCAGGAGAACTTACCGGTCGAAGTGGTACTAGGGTTGGCTTGGCTCAGATTACACAACCCCACTATTGATTGGTCCAGGGGGGAGTTGGTGAAATGGGGACCTAAGTGTGACTCGTGCTTGTCTGTGGTACAAGCTGGGGTCTCAGTTGAATCTGATATATTAACCACGGTCATTAGGGAATATTCTGATGTGTTCTCATCATCTACCCCAGAGGTTCTACCACCCCATAGACCTTATGATTGCGCCATAGAGTTAGTAAAAGGTGCCAGGTTTCCTAAGGGGCGTATTTATAATCTCTCTAAGCCTGAACGCAAGGCCATGGAGGATTATATTAAGGAAAGCCTCGGTAAGGGGCACATTAGACCTTCTGTTTCTCCTATGGGAGCAGGGTTTTTCTTCGTTAAGAAGAAGGATGGTGGTCTTAGGCCTTGTATCGATTACTGGAAATTGAATAAGATCACTATCCAGAATAGATAATCTCTCCCATTGATTCTGGATTTATTTAACCAGGTTCTGTGGGCAACCTGGTTTTCTAAGATTGACCTGAAAGGGGCATATAATGTAATCCGAATCAAGGAGGGAGATGAATGGAAGACAGCGTTCAATACTCCGGCAGGACACTTTAAATATCAACTTTATTAATGATATTCTTAGAGAGTTTTTAGGTAAATTTGTCATTGTCTATCTTGATGACATTTTGATATTTTCTCCTGTTTTCGAATCTCATGTGTCATGTTAGACAAGTATTAGAGGTGTTGAGGGAGAATCAGTTGTCCACTAAAAAAGAGAAATGTGTCTTTGGTGTACAGGAGATACTGTTTCTAGGGCATGTCCTGACCCCTCACGCCTTCAAGATGGATCCTGGTAAGGTACTAGCTATTAAGGAATGGGTAAGGCCTTCATCCTTAAAGGCCTTACAACGGTTCTTAGGTTTTGCCAATTACTACCGTAAATTTATTAAGAATTTTTCAGTAATTGCTAAACCGTTGACCGACCTTACTAAGAAAGGGGCGAATTTAGAGAACTGGTCTACTGATGCCATTACTTCATTTGAAACACTAAACAAGGCATTCAGTAGCGCTCCCATTCTGATCCAGCCAAATCAGGAGAGACCTTTTATTGTGGAGGTGGATGCGTCTGAGGACGGCGCAGGAGCAGTCCTTTCACAAGGTCCTGCTAGTCTAACTAACCTGAGACCGTGTACTTTCTTTTCCAGAAAATTTTCTTCCACCGAGAGAAACTATGACGTAGGGAATCGGGAGTTGCTGGCTGTCACGGATGATCCGCGAGAATATTGAACTGTCCTCCCAATATTATCAATATTACTCTCCCTTATTGATTAGTAGGTCTATTAAACAGTATTTATTTCCCTAGGCCCCAGAACCTACAATTTGATTACTCAGAGCTTCTCCTCCTGTGTACCCAGAGAACAAAATAGTCCTTTTGTTCAAGTCAGTCAATAGATGCCCTGCAGATAACGCAATTAAAGCTGGCTTCCTTAGGTTGACAAAAGAGCTTCCCTTTCTGCCGAGATATCACAGCTAGGTATGAAGACTACACCTGGGGGGAGCCATTTGGTGTCGCTGCCATAAGGGGCTTGTAAGCTAGCTTGATGCAGACAGGCCGGCACCAAGGTTCCCAGATTGACACATGAATCTGAGATATGATTTTTACCTTTTTAAGAGAGACCATGCATCTTACGGATGTAAAAATTACATCATCGTGTCACTCAGAATTCACTGGACATGTACATATGACAAAAATAACTCTAGGAGGTGCCCAGGTAAAGTTATGGTGTTACCCCATCATAGAACCAGGTATAATAGTTATATTTGGTATCCCTGGACTCCATATTTTGTGGGGAATGTGAATCTGTGCTCATTACTTATGTACAGCGGAGACATCCCGAGATATGGCACATACCATATTTCAGAACTGGCATTCATCTCAGAAATACAGCAGGCGGACTCTAAATTCCCCGCCTTGATTCTGGGACCCTTTATAACAAAGACCTAGAATCTGCTAAAGGAGTTCTCCACTTTTAACAACACCTGAAGAGGGCCTCACCCAGAGAACCTGTGGGCTGTAGGCATATTCGGATTATTACACTGGACAAAGGTTTCTTGGACTTTAACCCTGCAACTGACTATTTCACCAACAGACATCTCTTCTGCAGAAAATAAGTATTTTCTTTCTTTTCTCCCTTTTTGTTTATTGGACTATACTTTCCTTGATTATTTTTTTAATAATTACTGTACATCTTGATAATTTGTATTATATATATATATATATATATATATATATATATGATAAATGACCTCCCAGTCATTTCTCTAGCCATATGCCTGTTTTCAAACACTGCAAAAACTTACCCTAGCCTCTCCGAAGAGAAAGCTACTCGGTTCTGTTATCCAGATAGTGGGTTCCTTGCTCCCATAAATTGCAAGGTGGTGGCAGTTAAACTACCCTGTGTGTGGTTCTTGTCCAGTCGCTCACACGCTTACTTGCGGTCAATCGGCGGTCCAATCCCTGCGCTTTCAGCCTATCGACTGTATGGACTCAAGTTAGACTGTCGGTGTGCTGAAAGTGGCTGAGAGGCCTGTTGGCGGATTGACCACTAGGGGCGCTGTGACTGTTTCGTGACGTATTGTGGCCACGGCGGTCGCAGTTCGTCACACTGGCTATTAAGTGGGCATTTGAGGAGTGGGGGCAAGGCATTGTGTAACTGTTGTCACTGACCATAAGAACCTTATGTTTTTCAAATCTGCTAAGAGGTTGAATCCTCGTCAGGCTAGATGGGCACTGTTTTTTACTAGTTTTGAATTCTCCATTACTTTCAGGCCTGGAAGTAAAAACGTGAAGGCTGATGCATGATCTTGGAGCTTCCATGCTTTTCAGCCTATAGAGGCACCGCCTGAATCCATCCTACCAGCAAATATCTTCATAGCAGCCTTAACCAAAAATATCTCAGCTCTCATTAAGGCTGAACAACATCTGGCACCAGCAACCACCCCAACAGATAAGTTGTTTTTCCCCATACAATTTTGTCTCCAGCTGTTGGGTGAGTGTCATGTTTCTGCTTTTTGTGGACATCCTGGTTTTGAGGGCACTAGAGAGCTGGTTTCTAGATCTTATTGGTGGCCCACTCTATTTAGGGACGTCAAGTCCTATGTGTTAGCCTGTGAGGTTTGTGCTAGGTCTAAGACACCTAGGACTCGCCCTGCTGGTAACCTACGACCCCTACCCATTCCCAGTAGACCCTGGTCCCATATCTTGATGGACTTTATTACTGACCTGCCGCCGGCAGAGGGTAAGACTGTTGTTTGGGTAGTGGTCGATAGGTTTAGCAAGATGGTCCACTTCATTCCTCTGTCTAAACTCCCGAATGCCAAGACCCTGGTGTCTATTTTTGTGAAAGAAATTGTAAGGTTACATGGTATCCCGGAAAATATTGTATCAGACAGGGGTGTGCAGTTTGTGTCCAAATTTTGGAGGGCTTTCTGTCAAAGATGTCAAATTTTGTTGTCTTTTTCCTCCGCCTACCACCCTGAGAGTAATGGGCAAACTGAACGCCTTAATCAGTCTGTGGAACAATTCCTGAGGTCGTATGTTGCTGATGACCAGCAATTATGGGTTACATACCTTCCGTTGGCTGAATTTGCTTTGAATAACCGTGTTAATTCTTCTGCTGGGGTCTCCCCTTTCTTTTGTAACCATGGTTTTCATCCCCGTTTTCATTCTGGGTCGCCCGTCTCCTCCTTTATTCCTGAAGCGGATAAAATCTCAGCCGAACTGTGCACAATTTGGGCCCGGGTTCAATCGAACCTAGAAAAGGCTCAAAGTTCTCAAACTCAAGGCCAATAGGAGACGTTCCAAGGGGGTGAACTTTCAGGTTGGAGATAAAGTATGGTTGTCCTCCAAGAATCTATCTCTCAAGGTTGCTTCTAGAAAATTTGCTCCTCATTTTATTGGACCGTATAAGATCACGGAGGTTATTAATCCAGTATCGTTTAAGTTGGAGCTGCCCGAGTCGCTCCACATTCATAATGTATTTCATAAATCTCTACTTAAAAAGTATTTTGAACCTGTTGTACCGTTGAAAGCCTTGCCTCCGCCGGTTCTTGTTAGTGATGCTGTCGGGTATGTGGTGTCTAAGATAGTGGATGTCAGGAGAGTGCGTAATTCCTTACAGTACCTGATTCACTGGAAGGGGTATGGACCTGAAGAGAGATCTTTGGTACCTGCCAGGAAGGTTCATGCTCCTAGACTTGTTCTAAAATTTCATTTAGAAAACCCTGAAAGGCCATCGCCTGAAGTCTTGGGTCCGGTGGCCCCTCATAAAAGGGGGGAGGGGGGTACTGTAACGGGGTGCCGAAGGCGCACTTGGTCTCCCATCAGCCGCAGACCTGCTGCTTAGCTTTGGGAGCGAGGATCTGTCTTTGACCTCGTTCCCAGGGTGGCTTTGCTAGCTGGGAGGCTCCCTTGCTCCTAGGTCTGCCTTAAGCGCCGAGCTGATCACTTGGTGCTCGACTGGTCGGTCTGTCTGTCATGTGACGCTGGCCACGTCACATGACCCTCACTCCCCACTATAAATACAGGCAGCCTGCTGGCCACAGGTTGCCTGTTAATTCTAGGTTCCTGGCATTTTGTTGGACTACTGAATACCACCTGACCCTGTTCCCTGACGATCCTTTGCGGACTCCTGTTGTACTTCGTTTCTAGCCTGGTATTTGACCTCGGCTATTCTCTGCTCATTCCTTAGTACTGCGTAGCTCTCTAGGTATTGACCCGGTCTGTTCACGTTCCATTATTTGTCTTGTATTTCTTCCCAGCACGTATCCTAAGTTAGGGACTGCCGTCTAGTTGTCCCCTGTCATTAGGACTTGCGAGGCAAGTAGGCAGGGCCAGGGGTGAGGGTGGAGCGGGGCAAGCACAGCACACTAGCAGCTCTGAGTCCTCTGAGTCATACAAGTACAGGGAGTCCAAAAATAGAAATTAATCGAATGAGTCACAAGTTACTGACTCATTTGATTCTTTGAGTTAAAAGAGCTGTGAGTCAGACTCTAGAACAGTTTACACTGAGGCTGTCTGGCTGCTTTTGCTGCAGCAGTGATAAGATTAAGGGCTAGGATAAGAGAAGTGACAGATGACACACATTTTAGATTACAGGTTGAATTAAATTAACCCTTTAGAATCAAATTGGCTTCTTAGGAGATATATATGTTAAAGGCATTTCATTCTGTTAAGTAGCTATATAACTAAGGGTGGGTTCACATCACCTTTATGGCTTTCCGTTATAAAAGGGTTATAACAGAAAATAAAGTAATCCATAAAATGGAATGCTAAACAGAAATCTTTAAGAGGCATTCCGTTTTGCTTTCCGTCATCGTAAAAGTCTAGCATAACAGATCCATCTGGGTCCTGTCGACAGGACTTAGTTTTCCGTCTTGCATAACGGGACCCAGACAGATACATTTTCCATAGACTTCTATTAGGATGGAAAGCAAATGGAATGCCCTTTAAAGCCTTCCATTTTGCTTTACACCATAATACAAGTCTATTGGGCAGCAGAACAGATCCGTCCTTCCGTCTTATGGATTCCGTTATTTTCTGCTACAACCATAACCATGTTATAACGGAAAGCCATAACGGAATCCATAGCGCACCCACCCTAAGGCTCCATTCACACATCCGTGGTGTATTGCGGACCCACAACACACCCGCCCAGCACCTCTATAGAAATGCCTATTCTTGTCCGCAGCTGTGGACAAGAATAGGACATGTTCTATCTTTAGCGGAGCTGCGGACCCAAAGATCGGGGCCACGCTCTGCAATTGCGGATGCAGACAGCACACTGTGTGCTGTGCGCATCCATTCCGTCCCCATAGAGAATGAATGGGTCCGCACCCGTTCCGCAAAATTGCAGAACGGGTGAGGACCCATTCTGCGGACGTGTGAATGGAGCCTTAATGAGAGAGATGTTTATTTTATTTTTTTAATACATTTACAGTACAAATTCTAACACATTTAACCCTCCATTTTAATTATATTATTTACCCCAGTCCTAAATTCACACCCCCTGGATGTTTTTGTTTTTTTCCTACAGTGGTGTAGATAATAACACACAGGGTTTTAAAGAATAAACAATTTTTAATAGAACATTACAAACTTTTAAAGCACTGGAATAATAATAAAAAACTGCACTTAAAGGAGTATTCCAATCTCAGACATTGGAGGCATATTGATACGATATGCCCTCATTTTCTGATCGGTGTGGATCCCACCTACAACGAGAATGGAGTGGGGAGCGCTATGGCTGGAGGACCCCGGATTTCCCAGAGTCCATCCACCACCAAGCGCTGTTCTCATAGAAGTTTTCTATGGGGCTGACGGAAATATCTGAGCCAGCTCTCCACTATTTTCGGCGGCCCCATAGAAATGAATGGAGGGCGGCTGCGCATGCGCAGTGCGCCTTCCGTTCTCTTTCCCACTCCATTCTGATTGTAGGTGCAGGTCACAAAAGTAAATATAACTAAGTGCAAAAGAAGTTCAAACTATCTGAAAAATTTAGATAATATACGCCTCACTACAGCTGTGTCTTTAGGTAATGTTTGCGTTAAGAAAAATGAGCTGTCTCACTTTATTTGGATTCACCCTGCTTCTTCTTTCAGAAATTATCTGTCCAGCTTTTGAAAATATTCTCTGCAGGCACAGAGGTAGCAACTATGCAAAGTCTCGTCTTCATAATAGTTGCCAGTCTTTGATAAATTGTGTGCCTTGTTTTCCACCAGGCCAAAGGGTCTTCTGTCCTTGGAATAAGGGACTCTGCAAGAAACCCTCTCATTTCTGTCATTGCAAGTGAAGTAGGGTTAGAGACGGTAACTGCATCCACAACTCTCTCATCGAAGTCTCCCCAGAAAGAAGATTGTTGTTCCAACTGAAGAGGAGCTGAGGGGTCTGTAGGGCCAGTAATATGAGGTTCATCCACTTGTGTACTAGACCCAATTCTTGCAGCAGCCATAGTAACACTTTTGGAAGCTTCATCAGCTGCTACTAGGTCATGAAATGCCCTTTGCTTAAATCGGGGGTCCAGAAGGGTTGCCTCAGCCAGCTGTCGAAAGTGCTCTATCTGGTGAAAGCATCTTTGCATTTCGTCTGTAAGTGTCACGGCCATGGCTATGACCGTGACTCTTCAACCGCATGTGGTTGTCAGCGGTTTTTGTTTTGTTGTCAATCACAGGTGAGGGCACTGGTATTTGCCTCACCTGTGGTTGCCGCTGACAACGCTAGTCTGGTCGCAGCTTTCCTGCTGTGCATGCGGTTGCACCTAGCAACCTCTATGTTAGGTGTCTGTGTGTTGTGTGCACTGTGTTATTTCTGTGTGCACTCTGTGTTGTATGTCTGGTGTGCACTGTAGTTTGTTTGGTGCGCACGGACATCGTCCTTTCACTGTGGCTGCCCGTGGCAACGTTTGGTATTATGTACATGTGGTGGCAGTGTCTCGGCCTTCGGGCTGTCTCCCAGGACGGCTGCCACCCATGTCGTTGCCAGCGGCAACAGCCACAGGGTGATCTTAGTTTGGTCACTTCCCCTGTATGTTTGGTGTTTTCCTTTCCTGTGGTGCTGGAAGGGTTAACCCTCTTCCCAGTGTGTGTGATGTCTCTGGGTGTGTCTGTCCGGTGGGTGTGGCCATTTAGCCCTATAAAGCCTGTGTCTGGAGCACTGCTCAGTAGGCTGCTTTCAGTCATGCTTGGCTGAAGCAGCCTCCTATGGATTCCATCCTTCTTGTAAGGGCCACCCTTCCGGTCATAAGATTCCTTTCCCTGATGTATGGCTGATGTCTTATCTCTTTGGTTTTGTGCAGCTTATGGATCTGGATCCCTGTGTCTGCAGGGATCCAGTCAGCAAGGCTGTGGCAGGTAGGTGGAACTAGTTAGTTCACCTGCCATATCCATAAGACTGTTGGTGTTCCCCCTTTCTTCATGCTGCTTGGCCAGTGAGACTCCTGCTCCTCCGTGTCTAGGAGGAGTGGGTTGTCTTACTCTGTCTCTAGTTCAGGGCCGACTTGAGGGCTTGTAGGGACTATAAGGTTCCAGCGTATGAGCCCTCCTACCATCAAGGTCGGCTCATGCAGACAGGAGACAGGGTCAGCGTTAGGGACGCATTAGGAGGTGACCTGCTCCCTAATTCTGTGGTCCTGGCCTAGTAGCGACCGGACATCTTACATCATCGCACGGCTGAGGATTTCCCCCATCCTCAGCCGTGACAGTAAGTGCTTTAATCATTTCCGTAACAGGACCACAATTGGAGATAGCACCACGTAGTCTCTGGATGACTTTTTGCAGTACCCTTGCCATCAAGATTACCTTCGATGCAGTGACATATCTGTTGTAATGAGAAAGAAAGGACAAAAATTACTAAATGCATGTAATCAGACCTGTTGTGGGCCACGTAGTTTGAACTGTAACAGAATAATCAGGGCTGCCATCAGAAATTCTGGGGCCCCTTACACAGCTCAAGGCCTGGGCCCCCCTCCTACCCCGCCCCTTTAGAATCCGTCCTGACTCCACCTCCCCTCCACCCCCAAGGACCTACCCCCAATTTCATTATTTTTTTACAACTACAAAGACAGTAAAAAATGATAATCAGCGATTTTAGTAAGGAATTAATTTTTGACCAAATAATATGAAGCCTGCTACCACGACAAGGTAGACTCTTTTAAGCAGGACCCTACACTAACACTAACTATACTACCTGTTCTAATCTGCCCTAGCAATCTTCCCCTGGCACATTTAAGAAAAAATACCTTAAAAGCAAAAGGTTTACTGTTACAGTGTTATGGGGGGATCTGTGGATGACACTGTTATGGGGGGAATCTGTGGATGACACACTGTTATGGAGGGGGATCTGTGGATGACACACTGTTATGGAGGGGGATCTGTGGATGACACACTGTTATGGAGGGGGATCTGTGGATGACACACTGTTATGGAGGGGGATCTGTGGATGACACACTGTTATGGAGGGGAATCTGTGGATGACACACTGTTATGGAGGGGAATCTGTGGATGACACACTGTTATGGAGGGGAATCTGTGGATGACACACTGTTATGGAGGGGAATCTGTGGATGACACACTGTTATTGGGGGATCTGTGGATGACGAACACTGTTATGGGGGATCTGTGGATGACACCCAACTGGTCAAACTTGTTAAATGGATTCCAAACACAATATGCACAATAATACCCCCCACCCCCTCCAACACTTAGTTGACCCCTTCATGGCCTAAACATTTTTTTCAAAGCAGAACACAAAGCTAAATAGGGCTGGGTGGGCTGGCAAGGGAGGGGTTAATAACAATAAGTGATGGAGGATCCTGGCCCTGTGGGATAATCCAGAAAACAGCTTTGCATTTTACCCCCGAGCAAAGACCACACAACATGGAGCTGCCGAGCCAAGTAGACAACATAAGGATCAATATGAAAATAAATAATTTGGAGCCTTTGAAATCGCTCAGCTCAGTATGCGGCATAGGCTACTCTCACACTGCTGTTTCTGGGTCCGCCTGTGAGATCTGTTTCAGGGATCTCACAAGCGGCCCCAAACAGACCAGTTTTGCCCCAATGCATTCAGAATGGATAAGGATCCGTTCAGAATGCATCCGTTTGGCTCCGTTCTGCCTCCATTCTGCTATGGAGGCGGACACCAAAACGCTGCTTGCAGCAGGCAGGCAGACAAGCTGCGGCGCGCTAATCTGAAGGCGTCACGGCATGAGGCGGCAGCAGGCAGCGGACAGCGGCAGAAGGCAGCAGACAGCGACAGTGTCTGACGTCACCTGCCGCTGCGCAGCTACATTCCTCTTCGCAGCGGCTCAGAGCCTTTTAAAGGGGAATGCAGCCGGAGCCGGTATACCAGGTATAATACGGGAATCAGCGGAGCTGGGGGGGGGGGGAGGGGTCGGGCAAGGAATAGAGATAGGAAGTTCAGAAGATCATGAATCGGATCTTCGGTTCATTTGCTGAGTCTACTGACTGAAGAGCTTAGGTGGTGCGGATGCGCGGATGCTTCGATTTACTTGCTGACTCGCTGAGTCCGCTCTTGGTGCATTGTCTGAGCTCTGACTGAGTGAGTCAGGAATGAAGGGAAGCGGACAGGAGGACTCAGGAGCCGTGTGCTGTGCATGCAATGCATTGTTACCCACAGTGACAGCAGTCTGACAGCAGTACAACCAAGTGAATGCACAGGGAAAACTGTATGTGCTAAGTTGATAACAGTAACACTGGCTGATAATAAAATAGTCCCCAGAGTCCACACAGACATCACTCAGGAAAATAACTAGTGTGCAATTTGTGCACGATTTTCTAATAAACCTGAAGAGAGATTGTTACCCTGTCGGATCCGTCCTGCCGCCGCTCCGTCCCCTTTGACTATAATGGGGACGGGGCGGAGCTGTACGGCAGTTCGCGGTGAGAGGCCGCCAGACTAAAAAGTCGGACATGCAGTACTTTTAGTCTGGCGGCCTTTCGCCATGCACTGCCGTGCTGCGCCGGAGCTCCGCCCCCGTCCCCATTATAGTCAATGGGGACGGAGCGGCGGTCCGGTGAAATAACGGCAGGACGGATCAGACAGGGTGAACAGCCTGCCGGATCCGTCCTGCCGCAAGTGTGAAAATAGCCTTACAATCTCATGGCTTCTGAGCAACAGATCGCGTGGTCTTCAGTCATCTGTCACTTCTCTTATCTCTCTGCTCCTGTCCCTTAATTTTATCACTGCTGCAAAAGCATCAGCCTCAGTGTAAACTGTTCTAGTGACTGACTGTTCTTTTAACTCAAAGAATCGAATGAGTCTCTAACTAAGTCGGATCTTTAGATTATTTTCACCTGTGACTCATTCGATTCTTGGACTCCCTGTACTTGTGTCAGTGACTCAGACTCAGAGCTGCTAGTGCTTGCCTTGCCTCAGCTCTGGTTGGTTGGTGGGCGGGGAGGGGAGGGGCTGGCAGGAGCAGCTTCCACTCTAGGATCAGATTACACTCCTCCCGAGTCCCTCCCCTCTCTGCTGCCAGCGGCTCTGCTATTGTGTGCTAGGTCAGACTGAGCTGTTTCACTTGGATCATCTCAGTCTGAGGAATCGACTCCTCCAGTTCAGTGAACTGAATCGATTCAAATGAACGATTCGTTCATGAACCGGACATCACTAGCAAGGAATAATCAATTTCCCCCCTCTATCGATGCAATAAAGTTCAACTCAAGTCACTGACAAATGGGGGGGGGGGGGGAATTTTTATTTTTATTTTTTTTATTGGAACTGGCCGGGCCCCCCCCAGGGTCTGGGCCCCTTACTGGGGTATTGGCTGTACCCCCCTGATGGCGGCCCTGAGAATAATACACACCTTTCTGCGCTGATTTCCATCGTAACCTCTTTAAAGGGCTTCAGCACTTCACATGCATCTTTTATAAAATCACACTCTTAAAGTGTCAGGGTTGGCAGGCTGGGGTTGACCAAAGCCAGTGTAGTAATAATTGCTTCTTTCATCCCCAAAAATCTCAGCATGTAGTATGTTGAATTCCATCTTGTTGCGACATCTTCCTTGAGCCGCAACTCCTCAAGGCTCATTTGTCTTTGTGTGGCCTTCAGCCTTTCAGTGGCAACAGTGCTTCTATTAACATATTCCACAATATTTTTTACCTTTGCCACCGTCTCCTGAATATGTTTCAAACTTTCCCTCACAGTTAAGTTTAAGGTGTGGGCAAAGCATGGCATATGCTTCCATCCTACTTTCCGGATAGCGGCTTTTATGATGCTTGCATTGTCAGAAGTGCACACAACAACTTTCTTTGTGATGCCCCACTCTTCACAAATTTTGTTGAGTTCCGCTGCCAGATTGTCCGCTGTGTGCCTCTCTGTAAATGAGAAGCAGTCCAACAGACAGGACAAAAGATTAAAATTGTCATCAATATAATGACAAGTGACTGCCATAAAACTGGTTGTCGTGCGTGATGTCCAGCAGTCAGTTGTCAGACACACGGCAGAGGCATTGCTTACTCTCCCCATCATTTCAGCTTTAATATTGTCATATAGCTGAGGTAAGATAGTGGCTGATAGTCTTTCTGTTCGGCTAATTGTATGAAGGATCAAGGGCCTTCACAAAACTTTTAAATCCTTTTGTCCTCTACAATTGCAAACGGTTGAAAATCCAAGGCAATCATTCTAACTAATTGCTCATCCACTTTGCTCTGTCGGATGGGACCAATTGGTGCTCTCACATACCTCGTCTTCTGACTGTGGTGAGACCTTTGTGCAGTTGTAGCAACAGATGTGGTGGTGGTGGATGATTCTGTAGAAGGGGTGCAGACTGTGCCAGGGCCAGCTGAGGTAGACGGAGACGCTAATGTGGATTCACCGGATATTGCTCGACCCTCCTGCATAAGCGATAATGTTGGATGTTTTGTTTTTCAGATGACGTCTGAAATTTGAAGTAGATCCTGCTTGCCCTGAAAAAGTATTATTGCAGATCTTGCATTTTGCCTTCTGTGGACCAACTTCCTCAAAATGAATCCAAATATTGCTTCTCTTTCTTGTAGCCATCCTTATTCCTCACTCGTGACAGGCAGTGACAGGCTGGCTCTCTCTGACAAAATCCGTGTTATGAATGTCCAGTCCACTTGTCCAGACTCTTGTAATCCGGTCTGCTATAAGCTGTTCATGTAGTTGACCCTTTTTCACCCATTAAATGTACACAAACCACCTTATCTGGCTGTGACGCAGTGGTAGTTAGCGAACGCAATGGATATTACCGGTAACGCAATCCAAAAAAACTATGGATTATGTCTATGATACAATTAGCAAATACAATGGTCTTAGTCATCGACTGCATGGATGGAACTATGTCTGGCCCCTTTATCCAATTATCTCCAGGACAGAGAGGAGAGATGTCACCGTTCATGTGGGAGACGGAGTGTGTTATATCTTTATCTTACTGTATATTGAGCCCGTGAGCCGTGTGCATGAGGATGAGGGATGGCTACTGCTCGTCCCTATACAGAATCATGGTTTCTGGGCAGCAGATGACTGTGAAGACCATGCGATCTGTTGCTCAGAAGCCATGAGATTGTAAGGCTACTTTCACACTTGCAGCAGGATGGATCCGGCAGGCTGTTCACCCTGTCAGATCCGTCCTGCCGTTATTTCGCCGGACCACCGTTCCGTCCCCATTATAGTCATTGGGATCCGGGGACGGAGCGGCGGCAGGACGGATCCGACAGGGTGACACTAGTTATTTTCCTGAGTGATGACTGTGGGGACTATTTTTATTATCAGCCAGTGACTGTTACTGTAATACTGTGTTATCAATTCAGCACATAGTTTTCCCTGTGCGTGCATTCACATTTCACTTCACTTGGTTCATTGTACTACTGTCAGTGTCAGACTGTTGTCAAAGTGGGTAACAATGCACAACAGACAACAATGCACATTGCACACCTCAGTGACAGCTTCTGACTCCTGTCCTGAGTCCTCCTGTCCGGCGTCAGCCTCAGCTTCCCTTTACTATAATAAATCACTCTTCCTGATCCTTCCTGACTCACTCATTACTAATTAGAGAGCTGAAGAGCCGACTGCACTGAGTCAGCAGCAGCAAGTGATTGTGAATTGAATGTATAGCTTCTGCGCATGCGCACCGGCACCTAGAGTCTTCGGTTCACTTGCGAGTCAGCTCAGCAGTCAGTGACTCACCAAGTGAACCGAAGATCTGATTCATGAATCGGTTCATTTGAATGAGCTGATTCAAATGAACCGATTCACCTAAAAGATCCGAACTTCCCATCACTACAGTCTAGACTGCACTCTCTAGCCTCCTGGACTACACTACCCTTTCCTGTCTGGGCCTAACTATTATATATATATATATATATATATATATATAAATTAGGGGGTTCCCTAGCTCCCTCTACTGTCTAGGAGGAACTACACCCTAACAGGCCTGTTACACAGATACACATAAAACATCATATCAAGTACAATGGTCATATTAACCCTTGTGTAGTGCCCACATTTACCTAGTGGGACACTACACCTATACCTTTCCCTATGAACTGTTCAGGTCCTCCCTCCATTCCACTTCCAGCTCCATTACTTAAAGGGGTTTTTCCACTTCAGCAAATAGCATTTATTATGCAGAGAAAGTTTCCATGGTTATGACCACCCTGCAGTCCAGCAGCATGGCTGTGCTTGTACACTATAGAAAAAAGTACCAGCTTACGTAAGCTCCCAGTCCCGATCACCAGAGAGGCTTAGATTTTTATTTTTTATAGTGTTCAAGCACAAGCACCACTGCTGGATTAAAGAGTGGTTGTAACCAAGGAAACGAGCAGTGTATAATGTGATAGAAAAATGAACCAAGCTAGCAAAGGAAGCAATATGGCCAATCACAATACATTAGTAGGGGTACTTTCACACTGGCGTTCGGTGGGGATCCGTCTTGTATCTGCACAGACGGATCCGCACCGATAATGCAAACGCTTGTATCCGTTCAGACGGATCCATTTTCAATTGCACCATATTATGTCAGTGAAAACGGAACTGTCCCCATTGACTTACATTGTAAGTCAAGACGGATCCGTTTGGCTCTGCATCGTCAGGCGGTCACCAAAACGCTGCAAGCAACTTTTTGGTGCCCGTCTCCAGAGCGGAATAGAGACAGAATGGAGGCAAACTGATGCATTTTCAGCAGATCATTTTCCATTCAGAATGCATTGGGGCTGAACTGATCTGTTTTGGGCCGCTTGTGAGAGCCCTGAAACTAATATCACAAGCGGACCCAGAAATGCCAGTGTGAAAGTAGCCTTGTATTAACTTTCTCTAGATGATAAGTGCCACTTGATGAAGTGACAAATCCTTTTAGACTGCCCCCGGTCAACTATCAGTGACTGAGAGCTATGTACATATGTTTACACACTTAGGCCTCATACACACAAATGTATTTTCAGTTTGCATATTTTACGGCTCAAATGTGGACCCATTCATTTCTATGGGGCCACAAAAAAATGTGGACAGCACATGAATGTTATATTTGTGCTGTCTGCATCCATTTATCATGTAGAGAAAGTTAGTACAAGGCACTTACTAGTTTATTGTGACTGTCCATATTGTCTCCTCTGCTGGCTGGATAAATTTTTCTATCACATTATACACTTCTCGTTTCCATAGTTACAACCACCCTGCAATCCAGCAGTGGTGGCCATGCTTGCACACTATAAGAAAAAATGCCAGCCTCTCTGGTGGCTGGGACCGTGGGAGCTCATGTAGGCTGGTGCTTTTTTCTATATATGCAGCCAGCCAGTACCGCAGGGGCAACACGTGAGGTGCACGGTGGGCCGATGAGGGGCCAAACAATAACAGCGTTCATCGGTTTTCTTACAGTTAGCAGAAAGCCTTCCTGGGCTGGCAGCACAATGTTGAGGAAGACAGCACAAAATCCTACGGGGCACGCTCTGTGATAGGGGAGTGTCAGCCAAGATGGAGGTTGAGGTGCCCTTGATGTCAGGGGTGCTTAGGGTGCTTGTTGCGACTGAGTCACTTGAGGGAATTTGTCGTGACGCCAGTACCGTTAATGGTGGTACAACCAATGGTAAGAATGAAGTAGACAGTGGTAGGATACAACTCACAACTTTTACTGATGTTGGTTCTACTTGCAGCATATACATCAGACAGAAAACAGTATTTTGCAATTTAGAGGAATTCTGTTGATCCACTGTTAATAGGTTTGGCTGGGTTTAGCTTAGCTTGAAGGTTCTGTAGAAGTAGTTCTGGTAGGTAACTTTACTTCAGGTCCCTAGTAAATCAGAGCTATTTGATGAGGTTGCCTGTGGCTAAAGTATCCTTCACCTGGATACCAAAAGGTCTTTTATGCCTGGTTTGTGGCTTTTATCCTTTTGGATGTTACTCTTTTCTTTCTTTTGTCCCTTTCTGGACTAGACTTTAATCTGAGCAGAAGTGCTAGATCTGCACTCTCTCAAACTCAGCAGACTGACTACTAATCAACAACCACTGAACTGATCTGTCTTGCTAGGCCTGGCCTAGGTATTTATATGACCTAAGTGCTATCCCCATCTAGTGGTGGGATGTCTAAATTGCACCAGACCAGCCTATGAACAGGGATACAACAGGTGTTGTAGCACAAAATAACATGCCATATGATAATGCTGTTTTAAAGCTATTTTGCAGTTACCACGTGTCCTGAGTGGGACGCTGCTTACCCCCATGGTAAAACATGAGTCGACCTTGACACATTCTTGACTCGATGTTGTATCTTCCTGTCAGATATAAGAAGGGGAAAAGCATGCATGCATGCATAGGTAACAATACCATAACTCCATTCTTGTACTTCTTGTACCTGTAAGTAAAATGGGTTAGGGAAACATATCTCAGGCAACAACGAAATATGACAAATAGGGTAGCAATTTTTCCTCTGAAGACTGATATATCGTTATACCAAAATAGTCCATAATGATGAAGAAAACCAAAAATAACATCTCAGGAGGCTCACAGGGTATGAGTCCATTCCCTGGGCACAGGAAAATGTCAAAATAATATATCACGGAGGCTCAGGTGCGTGAAAGTCTATCTCCGGGTGCAGGCTTGAACGTTGCAAAACAGATGACAGGTGAACAGTTCCTTAAAAAGTTATTTAAGGCAATAGAACATAATAAACATAAATCTGTCTTTTTCTTGAATTCTGGAACTCCAGACGATGCAAGGGTGTACTCAACGTTGAATCGACAGAGCTGGAAGTTGTCTTCTCGGCTGCTGGGGCAGGAAATCTCTATAACGGACAGGTGGTTGTCCTCTTGTAATCCTGTCGGATCTACGAAGCGTCTAAGACTCTGCAGGCCTTGTTTCAAGGGAACTTGGTGTTTCCTGAGCTGCAGTAATTACAACTTCTGGTTGAAGTGTTGTGGTGTTGGTTTTAGCAGGCACTAAGATGTTGAGCCATGGAGTTAAGAACCATTGTAAAGGATCAGAGTCTAATAATGTTTTTCCCAAAGACTGTATTGGTTCCTCTAATTCAGATGATTTTTCAAGTTCTGGCTCTATGGATTGAATTCCCTCTCGAACAGCTTCTTCTTGAAGAGTTTCCTCTGGAGTATCTTCTTTGAGACACAATTTAAGGCGATTTCGATGCACTACACGTGATCTGTCCTCTTGAGTAATCTCATAAGTTTCAGTCTCTGAATTGAGAATAGCGGTAATGGTGTAAAGTTCTCTCTCCCATTTGCTATCTAATTTGCTGGTACGATAGTTATTTTTTTTTTAACCAGACACGATCACCAACTTTGAGAGGTTCTGCCCTTGGCAGATTGATTGTAATCTTTCTGTTTTTCATGAGCATGTCCCATGCGTTGTTGAACAATTTCTTGTGCATCAATCAAACGTCTTTGGTGCTCACTCACCCAATCAGTTTTTGGTAGAGGGTTGATTGCATCAGGCACTTGTGCGCCCAAAGTATTAACAGCAGGTACTGTACCTTGTAGGCCAAACATAAGGTAGTAGGGTGTATACCCAGTTGAACAATGAATAGTGTTATTGTAAGTATTTATCAACTGAGGCAATAGAGTAGGCCAATCATTTCTTGTAGCAGGTGGTACTGCTCCTAACATCTCAATTAAGGTTTGGTTCATTTTTTCACAAAGCCCATTCCCTTGGGGATGGTATGCTGTGGTACTGATTTTATGACAGTTGTGAAAGGTACACAGTTCTTTGAAGAGTTGTGACTCAAAGGCAGATCCCTGATCTGTAAGGATTCTCTCTGGGCATCCATATAGCAACAGGAAATGTTTCCAGAAAGCTTCTGCAGTTGTTTTAGCGATCAAGTCTTTGACAGGCACGGCTACAACAAATTTAGTGTAATAATCAATGATGGTCATAGCATATGTGTAACCTGAGCGACTTGGTTCCAGCTTCACATGGTCAATTGCAATTTATAATGGTGTTCGGCTTTCAATGGAATGTAAGGGTGCTTTTTGGTCATGTTTCTCATTTCTTCCAACAGCACAGGTGGAACATTCTCAACACCACTTTTCAATGTCTCCTCTCATCCCGATCCAGTAGAATCTTCTATGGATGATGACTTCTGTTTTCTGCACACCAAAGTGTCCTGATTGATCATGGTACATCTCAAGAATTATTCTTGCATCTCGGCGTGGTATTAAGATTTGATACAGACGATCCCAGGTAATTGGATCTAAAGTCCTTCTTAATAGTAGGCCCTTCTGTAGAAAGAGGTGTTTTCTGTGTCTCCATAATTTTGACAATTCTGGATCAGCATTCCTCCTGCGGATTCTTTCTGGTGTTCTTCCGCTGGTGAAGAAATCTTGCAGTCCACTTGGGATTTTGGATCCAGTTGAAGGTTAAGGACCTTTTTCCCTTTGACAGTGATGATGTCTTTGTGGGCAAAGTTTGTGTAGAAGGATGGCATCTCTACCTCTTCCCAAACATCTTCTTGTGTAGTAGGGTCTTCTTGGGTTGGCAGACGGGATAATGCATCCGCATTTTCATTTGCTCTACCTGTTCTGTATTTCACGGTGAAATTGTAGTTAGCAAGGCGTGAGGCCCATCTTTGTTCTAATGCTCCTAACTTGGCGGTGTTAAGATGCGCTAGCGGGTTGTTATCTGTGAAGGCCACGAAGGGTGTTGCGACAATGTAATCTTTGGATTTTTCTGTAACAGCCCACACGAATGCGAGGAATTCCAATTTGAAGGAACTAATAGTTTTGGTTGTTTCTTTCAGTACCTCTAAGAGATCTACTAGCATAGGAAATGACTCTTTCTTTACCTTCTTGTATTTGTGACAAGACAGCTCCCAGGCCTTTCTTACTGGCATCTGTGTAAAGATGAAATGGCTGTTGGTAATCTGGATAGCCTAAGATTGGTGGTTCTGTTAACTTCTTCTTCAGGAGCTGGAAGGCAATTTCTCTTTCAGTGTTCTATTCAACTGGTATTGGAGATTTCTGATATCTTTTAGTATGTCCTCTTAGAAATTCTAATATTGGCTCTGCAATTTGGGCAAAGTGAGGAATAAAGCATCTGTAGTATCCTGCGAAACTGAGAAAACTTCTCACTTCCTTCACTGTAGTAGGAGTAGGCCAATTTCAGACTGCGGCTATCTTCTCTGGAGCGGGTTTAACACCCTCAGAACTGACAATATGCCCTAAGTATTTGACTTCTGGCTTCAGTAGATAACACTTAGATGGTTTGACTTTGAGTCCATGTTTAATGAGAAATTGAAAAACTTCGGCCAGATGTTTCAAGTGATATTCATAAGATTTGGAGTGATGATGACATTGTCTAAGTACAACAGGACAGTTTCAAAATTTTTGTGGCCCAGACAACGCTCCATTAATCTTTGAAACGTTCCAGGTGCATTGCAAAGTCCAAAAGGCATGAAGTTGAACTCAAATAGGCCCATAGGGGTGGTAGATGCAGTCTTCTCACGATCTTCATGTGCCATTGGTACTTGCCAGTATCCACTGGTTAAATCAAGAGTAGAGAAGTAGGCTGAAGATCCTAAAGCTGTCAAGGATTCCTCTGTGTGGTAAAGGGTAAGCATCCTTGTGAGTGATTTGGTTGATTTTTCTGTAGTCCACACAGAATCTGATGTTGCCGTCTTTTTTTCGGACAGGGACCAATAGTGCAGCCTATGGGCTATGGCTGTCTTTGATGATATTGGAGTATTTCATCTCCTGGATCATTTTCTTTACAAATTGGTACATAGTTGGTGGTATAGGCCGATACCTTTCTTTGATTGGTGGGTGTGAACCTGTAGGGATGAAGTGCTTTATGATATCTACTTCTCCATAGTCTGTAGAATGCTTACTGAAAGCACAGTGATGTTCCTTCATGATTTTCAATACTCCCGCCAATTGGTGCATCTCCCACATTAAGTTCTTTCCACCAGGGGGTGCTTAAATTTTGGTCCTGTGGGTGCTGTTTCTTAGTAAGTTGCTCTTTGGTATCTGTAGTCACACTGATATCTTGAAATATAACTTGGATCAGCTGTGCAATGGGACTGTACTTTGTTAATGTTACACTGATCACTCAAGCTTAGGAGACGAATAGGCACTTTACCTTCAGAGACGGTTACTAGGCTTCTTGCAGCTCTAACTAGAGGATAGTCTTCCAAGACAAATGGCTCTACTAAGGCTTGGTAGTCTTAACCTTGAATTCCGACTACAGCTCAGCACCACAAGAGGGTTTCGGTGTTTGGTTTGAGAATCACAGGTTGATTATCTCGGATGCGGACATAGCAGATTTCTCCTTTTTCCTTGGCGAATCTCTGTTGCGCATTTAGTACACGGATGGTTTGTTGGATCACCTTTTTATAAGCAGAAGAGGCAGTGCCTGGTGCAAAGCTTCCAGCATTTCAACATAACAGTTCCTGAGGACATTCATTCCTAGGACTATTGGAGGGTTATTGTTATTTTCTTTGACTTGTACCACAATAATGCCTTGTTGGGATAGTGTAGTTCCTCCTACTTGAATGGTAGGTTCCTAATAACCAAGTATTGGTACAGGTTTGCTGTTACTGGCTATGAGACTAAGCCAGGATTCTGGGGGCTGGGTAAGCTGATTTTGGTCCCAGAATTTTTCAAATGCTGTTTGTTGGATGGTAGTGACTTGGGATCCTGTGTCAACTAGGGCAACAAAAGGAACTCCATTTATTTAAAGTGTCACTTCTGGACGGGATCCTACATATCTTGGCATCCAATAGGGATCTTCTGGACCTATTGATTTACCTCCCGAGGGGTGGTCCTTGGCCTTGGGGGGTCACCCGTTTAACTGCCAGCAGGTTGCTTCAGTATGGCCTGGCTTGTGACAGTATGTGCAGATAGGCCGCTTAGGGGTACTAGTGCGGTCAGATGGAAGTCCACCCGAATTTCTGGAATAAGTCTCTTTATAGTCAGGAGAGAAGAGCCTTCTGGACACAGGTTTCTCATCCTCCAGCAATAATGTTTTTTTCCCACTGTTCCAACTTTTGGTGGACTTACTCCAGACTTTTTTAGTCAGGAATTGGACTTTCTCAGTAAGGACAGCAACTGCATCAGGGATTGGAGCTTGAGTTGCCTGACGACAGGTAAAGCCAGCTGTGCTACTGGCACTACAGTGGATCCAACGGGTTCTGTCGGTGGACTTTTTCCCCAGTATACTGATAGCTAACTCTTTAAAGTCTAAGAAGGCAGCACTTGGATGCTGGGCAGCTAGCATTCTTAGCTGGCTCTTTAAATTGTCTGCATTGACACCTTCAATAAATTGCTCTTTCAGGGTTTTGTCCTGATTCTCTGCCTCACGGGGGTCTACTTGGACAACAGCTCTAAGGGCTTCCTGCAAAGATAATGTAAAGTCTGAGTGACTTACCCGATTGCTGTTTCTTGCTGAATTTCATTTCTCTGAGAGCAGCTCCTTCCAATTGTGCAAGGAGAATCTCCATCTGTTGTTCTGGGGATACAGGGTACAATCTGAACACAGCAAGATTTTTTTTCTTTAAAGTCCCTTAAAGTATAAACTTCTCCAGAATACTGTGGGAACCAGGGGGCCCCAAAATAATAAGGTATGGTTAAAGGTATTAAGCTTGGTGCTGCAGCAGTTGGTATTGCGCTAAGATCAGCTACGGCTGCCGCAGGAGGTCCACGGAGGTCAGGCTGCACGTTATCTTCTTGCACAGACATGGTAACAGCAGGTGAATTATGATTAGATGAATTAACTGTGGCTGTAGACACCTTCTACTTGAAGGTACTGCTTGGCGGTTTGGGATGGGTTTTGCTGCTGACAGGTTCCCTTTAAGCTAAAGGCTCAAGTCACACACTTAAGACAAAACACACTTGGGATTAAAACACACTAGTAAGCTCGTAAATTCATTTTTTCAGTCTGCCTATAAAGCTGCTTTTCTCCACTCACTACACACAGTCTGCATATTTTTTTTTTTTTACACTGGATTAAAACAAAAACTTTGTATCTGGACATTACAAGTACTGTGGGAATAGTGGGCACTATGGCTTGTGCCAGTTCCGAATTCGAGGGCCGCCCACCCTGGCAGTGTACACAGTGAAAATTGTGTGCATTGTCGGGGTTGGTGGCCCTAAAATTCAGAACAGGGATACTGTAACCTGAAGTCCAGACAAAGTCTGAGGGCTGCGGTGGTAAGCAGGCCTAAAGAGGCACTGAGGTGGAGGGGGCACATGGAATCTGTATGCAGGGGCATTGCTAGGGTCTTAAAAGATCAGGGCACAAGCCCCAAGGCACATACCTACACCCGGGAAAAAATTATAATATACTCTGTGTGTGTATACTGTATATAAAATCTTCAAGCGCCAAGACCTCAGTATAGCACATAATACTAACATCATCACTACAACATGCCTCAATGGAGCATAAATTAGACCACTACAGCCACATTACCCCATAAACATTAACTAGATTATTCCAAAGAATGGCAGCTACGCCGCCCTAATAAGTGCAAACCATAGTGTGAATAGAATAGTTCCCCCTATAATACGCACACACATCCCCTGTAATACAAAAGGCACATATTAAGCTCTTTCACTCACAGTATATGCTGCATGCACATGCTCACAGTATATACAAAGCATCTTCGATCATAGTATGTGCACAGCATCTCCTCCGCTCACAGTATATACAGAGCATCTCCTCCAATCATAGAATATTCACAGCAGCTCCTCCACTCATAGTATATACTGCACTCACAGCTCCTTCGCTCGCAGTATATACCCAGCCTCCACTAGCAATATATCCTTTTATTTTTTTATTTTTTATTTTTTTTTATATAAATATATAAAAAAAAATAAAAAAAAATATATATATATATATATATATGCTGCTCCATGGAACCAAATTGGGAATGGTTGCTGCTGGGCAGGCAGAGGCCATTTTCATAAGGCCTTTTGCACACCAGCAGTGGTGACCTAAACAGCTGGAGCAGGACAGGCTACAGTAGCTCTGCAATCTGCTTGTCCTGTCTGAATCTCTTGGTGTAAGGCTCGGTCTGGTCCTCGGCTGCCAGGCTGAGTGAGGGGCAGGGCTGACCACAAGCCCTGCTTCCTGTTCTGATACTGAGACAACAGTGTGGGTCTGCAGGCCGGTCTCACTGCTCTTCAGCCGGGGGCACAATGGAGCCGCTCCTTATAGGTTTACTGTGCGCCTGGCTGATGTCATTTGGAGCCGCACTGCAGCCTCACACTGGTGGCTCAATATAACCATGAAAAGAAGCTGCCAGTGCAAAGAAAAATACAGACATCAGCCAGAGATTTGGGACAATGTGCCCAGGCCCTGAATCTACATGCCTAGTGATGCCCCTGGCTGTATGGCTGTGGTGGTGAAGGCCTAAAGAGGCCCTGAGGTGGAGGGGGCACATGCAACTGCACAGCTTAAAGGGAAGATTGGTCACAAGTTTACTTAAAGGCAAAATTTACACAACATAAAATTTACACAACAAAAAGAGAAGATTTTGCTCAAACCCAAGGGAAGAAACATAGTGAAATTTATCCAAAATAAATATATGTTGAATAAATACACATTAAAGGGAACCTGTCACCAGTTTTATGGTGTCCTAACTAAGGGCAACATAAATAAGTGACATTCTTTTAGCAAAATGCTGGGTCACTTTCTTTAATTGACCCAGTCAATCTGCCAACATCTTGTATTGAAAAGCTCCAGCTGATAATGATGAGTCATGAATATTCATGAGCTCCTGACTCTCCCTGCCCACCTGCTGCTGAATGACAAATATTTTCCATATGAATCAGCAGCAGGTGGGCAGGGGAGTGGCTATAGCTCTGAATTAAATATACGCTGGACTCAATGACATCACGCTGGACTCCAATCAGCTCATTAGCATGCGGCATCTTGGTGTGTATTATGAGGTAACCATCTGTCACACCAGTAAGTGAATACATCTAAGGTACTTTTTAGTAGTTAAGGATTGTATATAATTAGTTAGATTATAATCAAATATCCACATAACAGGTTCCCTTTAACGTCCATTAAAACATTTTGCAACTTGTTGCATATCACCATGTCAGTACTGCAACCCTGTAAACAAAGAACAGAGGACCAGAACAGTACTGCTGGAGCAGGTGGGCAATTCAACAGAGACGCATATTGTATTTTGTAATTTTACACCACCCCCTGTGTGTCAAAATATTGACTAAACACAGACAACCCCTATGTAGAGGGGTCTTAAAGATGTCAAGCGTTGAACTCCTACTGATCTAATATTCATGTCCTATCATAAGAATTATTTGGATAACCCTTTTGAATTAGACCCTAAAGAAATTTAGAACTCAGACCAGACACCTACATTTATTAAGAGTCCACACCAGACTACCTAAATTTAAATCAGGTCTAAGACCACACTCTCTAAATTAATTAAAATGAAAGCAAGTACCTGATTGGTTGCCATTGACAGCCAAGTAAAAAAATACTTGATCTGAAATACTGTCTCCAACAATGGGGAGTATGTATAGGACATTTCTTCTGCAAAAGAGCAGGAGGATCCCCACTGAGTTGCACATTAATTACCGTAAGATAATCAGTTCTAAACAAATTGAATTTGTCACTAGTGATGGACGAACATCGGCCGGTACATTTCGCGAATGTGGATAATAATTTTACTGCAGGCCAGTGGAGTACAGGCCCCAAACATTAGGCATTCACCGACAGAAAAGAAGAAGTGATTATGTGGCTGGAGGTACATTAGGCGTTCACTGAATAAACTTTTTACTGTAGACCAGTGGAGTACAGGATTTATTAACTAGCTTAGAGATAGACCGTTAGAATAATAGGTACCTGGTAATTGCGTAGAAAATATATGGAAATTGGTAACCTTTAAAAATTTACATTTTGGCTGGAATGTGTCTGCTGACTGTGAGGTACAGGGTCAAAGTTTGCTCAATGATGATGTATAGGAGGCGGACCGAACATCGCATATGTTCTCCCGCCGCGGCGAACGCGAACATGCAATAATCGCCGGGAACTGTTCGCCAGCGAGTAGTTCGGGACATCTCTACTGCAGAGTTCGTACAGGTAGTTGTTAACGACATGTTGCTGCTGGAGCGGCCTACCAAGCACATACAAGGTGGAGTTCCAGCGCGTCGGGCTGTCCCAAATCAGACGTCTGACAGGCAGGTGGTGTCGCCGCTGAACGTCAGAAAGGCGAGCCATGGGCGTATAAGATCTTCTAACATGGCCAGAGATTTTCCTGGCCTGCCGCAAGAAGTCCTGAACCCTAGGGTATTTGACAACGAATCCCTACACTACGAAGTACAGGACATGTGCCATGTATGTGCCGTGCATTGCACTCTCCCTGAACTTAGTAGCCTTCTTTATGGAGCGTGTAATAATTTTTCACAGTTTCAGCACGCTCAGCAGATTGGCACCATTGTCGCACACCACTTTACAAACTGTCAAATTGAGCGGGGTTAGATACTGATCGGCCTGTGACAGCAGAGCTGAAAGCAGTGCAGGACCAGTGTGGCTCTTGGCTTCCAGGCACAACAGCTGGCGCACAGCATGGCAAGTCTCACCTGGCATGTCGAATAGGTTCTGGGGAGCTTGGGGGGGGGGGGGGGTGCAGAGGAAGAGGCAGTAGCAGTGGAAAAAGAGGAGTCAGCCGAGGAGGAGATGGACGATGGAGGAGGAGAAGAAGAGGCAGGCCTGCATGCAATCCGTGGCAGTAATACCAAATCCATATGGGTGCCATGAGTTACATGCTTGACGGCCGTCAGAAGGTTCACCCAGTGGACAGAAAATGTTATGTACCTTCCCTGCCAATGTTTGCTAGACTACATGTATGTGGTCAGATGTATCTTGCACTGATACTGTGTGCCAGAGATATATTCAATTGCCGCTGAACATGGCCATATAGCTCTGGGATGCCCTTCTGAGAGAAATATTTCCTTTCTGGGACCTTCCATTGCGGTGTGCCAATGGCCACAAATTTTCTAAAGGCCTCCAAGTCCACCAGTTTATATGGCAGTAGTTGGCGGGCTAGCAGTTTCGACAAGCCAGTGGTCAGCCGTTGGACAATAGGGTTATCCGGCGTCATCAACCTTTTACGCTTGAACATTTGGGCCACGGAAGCCTGCCTTCTGCCAGATGAACTCGATGACGGCACGGTGGAAGGTAGAGTGGAGGACAAATGGGGGGGAAAGAGGAGAATAAGAAGAGGCAGGACGTGGAGCGCCGGGAGTGTGGTTTTGTGGGTTCTGACTGCGTTGCTCCCACCCGGCTCGGTGATGGGAGGCCAGGTGCTCTCTTAAGGCGGTCATCCCTAGGTGAGTGTTTGGCTTACCGTGACTTATGCGTTGACAGTCCAGGCTTCAGATGGCAACACTATTGTCAGCAGCAGACACGTTAAAAAAAAAAAAAAAGCCCACACAGCGCGGGCTGGAATCCTGGGAGTGCAATATGTGACCGTGCATGGTGGATGGCTCGCTCCAGATACATGTGCAGTCTGCTTTTTGCCTCCTGTGCACTGCGAGTTCTGCCTGCTTCTCCTCCTTATCTGCTGCTCCTTCTCTCCCTCTGAACTCCCCTCCTCTTCCTCACTTGTGGGCACCCACGTGACTTCCATCGACTCGTCACCTTCAACACCATTGACATTAGAGATCTCTGAGTAGGCAGCAACAGTGGTGACCACCCTCCTTGGGCTGATCTGGGTACTGTCGTTAGACCGCTGGGTGGTGGCCGTTGCTACCTCCTCATCTGATGCCAAAAATGGCTGCGCATCAGTAAGGTATGGGAATGGATGGGAAAATAATTCCTCTGACTCGAGTGGAGGGGTTATGGTGGTGGTGTCTTTGGGGGTGCACATAGAGGAGAGTGAGGAGGGTGCAGATACAGAGGATGAGGAGGGTGCAGAAGCGGAAGGCTGAGTGGGCCACTCAACCAACTCTGGTACGTCCTTTGACATAATCGCACGCACCTTCTCAAACTTCCCACTTAGGCTCAGGTCTGGTGCACCTGCCCGACCCCTACCACCCCTGCGGAACGGCCTTCCTCTTCATCTGCCTGTCATTTTCAAAATGACCCTGTGCCAACGTCCCTAGAGAAGAGCAGTATTTGTGGAAGCAGGTATATTGCAAGCCTCAATTAGTATTTGGTGGAAGGCGGTATATCGCACCCCTCAATCAATATTTGGTGGAGGCAGAAACCTAGAACCCCTTAATCAGTATTTTGTAGAAGCAGGTTTATCGCACCCCTCAATCAGTATTTTGTGAAAACAGGTATATAGAACACCTAAATCTATATTTGGTGGAAACAGGTATATCGCTATCGCACCCCTCAATCAGTATTTTGTGGAAGCCGGTGTATCGCAGGCCTCAATCAATATTTGGTGGAAGCAGGTATATCGCACCACTCAATCAGTATTTTGCGGACGCAGGTATATAGAACCCCTTAATCAGTATTTTGTAGAAGCAGGTATATCACCCCTCAATCAGTATTTTGTGGAAACGGGTATAAAGAACAGTTGAATCAATATTTGATGTAAGCAGGTATATTGCAACCCTCAATCTGTATTTTGTGGAAGCAAGTATATCAAACCCCTTAAACAGTATTTTGTGGAAGCAGGTATATCGCACCCCTCAATCTTTATATTGTGGGAGCAAGTATATCAAACCCCCTAATCAGTATTTTCTGAAAGTAGGTATATCGCACCCCTCAATCAGTATTTTGTGGAAGCAGGTATATAGAACCCATTAATCAGTATATTGTAGAAGCAGGTATATCGCACCCTCAATCAGTATTTTGTGGAAACAGTTATATAGAACACCTAAATCAATATTTGGTGTAAGCAGGTTTATTGCACCCCTCAATCTGTATTTCGTGGAAGCAGGTACATCGCACCCCTCAATCAATATTTTGTGGAAGCAGTTATATAGAACCCCTTAATCAGTATTTTGTAGAAGCAGGTATATTGAATACCTCAATCAGTATTTTGTGAAAACAGGTATACAGAACACCATAAACAATATTTGGTGGAAACAGGTATATCGCACCCCTCAATCTGTATTTTGTGAAAGCAGGAATATCAAACCCCTTAATCAGTATTTTCTGGAAGTAGGCATATCGCACCCCTCAATCAGTATTTTTTGGAAGCAGGCATATAGAACCCCTTAATCAGTATTTTGTAGAAGCAGGTATATCGCACCCATCAATCAGTATTTTGTGGAGACAGGTATATAGAACGCCGGAATCAATATTTGGTGGAAGCAGGTATATAGATCTCCTCAATCAGTATTTTGTGGTCAAAGTTTGGTGCAATGCAAAAGAATATGGCACATGAGAACATCGCCATATGTTTGCATGTTCGAAGAATCGCGAACGAGCAAATTTCGCCGCAAAATGACCGCCGGGCGAACGACAAGGCCATCTCTATTTGTCACAAATTTTAGAAATATGATTCGAGTGAATCCAAAACTTTTGTGATTTGTTTCAGAAAAATCCCTCAAAATGATATCTGCCATTTTACAGATCAGAAGACAGTACAGCAGGGCAGGGAAGATGAATGAGGATCACATGATCTCAGGAAGCGCCTTGGCCAGAAGCCTTGCTCATAATGCAGTCAGCCTCAGCCAATCTGACTATACAGTACATGTTAAAGGCACCATATAAGAGCCCAACCAAGGAATGCACGTGTTTTCTGGGGTAATACATTGCTGACTTCTGACAAAAAAAGAGAAAATTAACCATCTTTAAAACACAGACTATAGCTAGTTTAGTGTCTGAGAATTGAGTGAGGCAATATCTATTTAGATTTAATTAATTGATGGTCACAGAGATAGATTTTAGCCAGGGACAGGACAGAGTCAGTGTGGCACATCACTGTGTATTTTGGCCATTTTAAGTGAGTGAGTAATTCACAATTACAGTATCAAGCCTCGTGCTCATAGTATACAATCTGATGTGCTGTTCTGCATTCTGTCTAATTGACCATTAAAAAAATTGGAAAGTTAACCACAGACTAGTGTACTTGTCTTTTTTTTGCTATCACATTATTACTAATATCGTTTTGGCGTTAAAGAGCTTTAACCCCCTTCCCGCATATGGACGTAGCTGTACATCCAGATTGCATGTTAGTTTCTGTAGTCGGGCATACAGTTACATCCAAACTCTTTTCCGGATGCTGTGACACTACCGCAACATTTTATTGGTATAAATGTATTTTTTTTTTATTTTCGCAGCCAATTGTTTCTAAATTCTATGAAACACTTGTTGGGTCAAGACACTCATAGTTTCTAAAATGTGATCACCTTTTGGGGTTTTCTTTTCAAGGGGTAGTTCAGAGTCTCTTCAAATGCGACATGGTACTTGAAAACCATTCCAGCAAAATTTGCCTCCAAACACCATATGACACTCCTTTTTTTTCTGAGCCCTGCTGTGTGCCTAAAAAAAGCTTTACAACTACATATGGGATGTTTCTGAAAACTGAAGAATCAGGGTAATAAAAATGGAGGTTTGTTTTGCTGTTAACCCTTGCTGTATTACAGGAAATAATGGATTGAAATGCAAAATAAAAAAATGAATTTTTTAAATGGCACCTCCTCTTTGCTGTAATTCCTGTGGGACACCAAAAGGGATAACAAATATTCAAAAAAGGGGTGTAGTTTCTAAAGTGGGGTCATTTATGGGTGATTTCTATTATAAAAGCACCACAAAGTGACTTCATAAATTGGACATTTTAAAAATTGCTTCTAGAATTCTAAGCCTTCTAACATCCTAATTTTTATTTTATTTTTTAAATACATGTACATATGATGCAGACATGAAGTAGACATATGGGGAAGTTTAACCCCTTAAGGACATAGGGCGTACCGGTACTTCCTATTTCCCGAGTCCTTAAGGACCCAGGACGTACTGGTACGTCCTGACTTAAAATCGGAATTCCGGCGCCGCGGGGGTTAATCGGAACAGGACGCCGGCTGAAATCATTCAGCCGGCATCCCGTAACAACGCGGGGGGGGGGGGGGGGGTCATTTGACCCCCCCCCCCCCCCCCGTATCGGCGATCCCAGAAAACTGCAGGTCAATTCAGATCTGCGGTTTTCTGCATTTCCGGTCCATTCGGGTGTCCTGTGACCCGATGAACCGGAAAAAGACTGCGATCGGTGGCGTAATTATACACCACCAATCGCAGTCCGAGGATTTGGAGAGGCGGTGCTGGCCCTGGTGCTGAACGCCGCTGTCCAGGGTGCAGATTGGTGCAGGGGAGAGAGGCGCGAGATTCAAACTTCCTGCGCACCTCTCTCCCCTCCTCTTCCTGTCCAGCACCCTGACCGTGCAGCATCGTCCAGCACCAGCTCCTGCGTCCCCCTAATCGGCATCCATCACCCTCCTGCACCCATCGCCACCCAGGTAGGTTAGGGTCAGTGAGGGAGAGGCACCGTTAGGCAGGGAAAGAAGGGAAAAGTAAGTTAGGAAAAAAAAAAAAAGTATTTTTATTCCAAACTTCCATCTATCCATCTAACCCTAACCCAACCCCCCCCCCCCCCCCCCTCGCTGGCAATCCTGGAATCCAGATTCCCACAGTGGGGTTTACTGAAATAGACTATTTTAGTTTTTTTTCAGTAACCCACTGGTGAATTTGATGGTGGAGCAGACGAATCTGTACGCCCAACAGTTTGTCGCTCAAAACCCAGGCTCAGTTTTGGCTAGACCCGGTGGCTGGACGCCGGTCAGTGCAGCCGAAATGAGGACATTTTGGGGCCTCATGCTGCATATGGGTCTAGTCCAAAAACCCAGTGTCAGGCAATACTGGAGTGGGGACGTCCTATACCAGACCCCACTGTACAGTATGGTCATGACACGTCACCGGTTTGAGGCCATCCGGAAATGTCTGCATTATTCCGATAATGCAGCATGTCCACCCCGAGGTGATCCTGCCTATGACCGGCTGTATAATATACGGCCAGTCATCGATCACTTTGGGGCCAAATTCATGGAGGCCTACATACCTGGAAGGGAGGTCGCGGTTGATGAGTCTCTCGTTGCGTTCAAGGGGAGACTCAGTTTCCGCCAATATATTCCCACAAAGCGGGTGAGGTATGGCGTGAAACTATTCAAAATTTGTGAGAGTACCTCAGGGTACACTTACAAATTTTGTGTGTACGAGGAGCGAGATTCCCGTATTCAACCCCCAGAATGTCCCCCCACTCTGGGTGTTAGTGGGAAACTCGTGTGGGACCTTATGTACCCACTGCTGGATAATGGTTACCACTTGTACGTGGATAACTTTTATACCAGCATTCCCTTGTTCAGGTCCCTTGCCGCCAGATCCACGTTCGCTTGTGGGACCGTGCGGAAAAATCAACGTGGCCTCCCTGCCTACCCCCTCCAGGTACCTATCCCCAGGGGTGAGACCCGTGCCCTTACCAGTGGAAACCTGTTGTTGGTCAGGTATAAGGACAAGAGGGATGTCCTTATGCTGTCCACAATCCACGGTAACAGCACCACCCCAGTCTCTGTGCGAGGTACCGCGGCAACGGTCCTCAAGCCCGATTGTATCGTCGACTACAATCGGTATATGGGAGGAGTTGATCTCTCTGATCAAGTCTTCAAGCCATATAATGCCATGCGCAAAACCCGGGCATGGTACAAAAAAGTTGCGGTCTACTTGGTACAGGTTGCCATGTACAACTCTTTTGTACTATCCCGAAGCGCTGGCAGCACAGGGACATTCCTCCAATTCTATGAGGCAGTCCTCAAGGACCTGATCTTTTCGGACCGGGAAAGAGCAGGCCAGAGTACCTCGGGAACTGGAGGCGCCAGGATCGTCCCTGGCCAACACTTTCCAGGTGTGGTCCCCCATACTGGAAAGAAGGGACGAACCCCCAAAAAGTGCAGAGTGTGTCACAAGAGGGGGATACGGAAGGACACCACTACTCAATGTGACACGTGCCCCGATCATCCGGGCCTCTGCATTATCTATTGCTTCAGGGAGTATCACACTTCCATGGAGTACTACATTTTTATAATCCCCAACAGTCCACTAGAGAACATAAAACACTGGCTCTCAGACTTTGGAGACACGGAAACAATTTTTATTTCCCCCAAAAATATTAGTTTTAGTGCAGGCACCCTCAAACTGCAGCCCTCCAGACTATAACTCCCAAAACTATAACTCCCAGCATGCCCAGACAACCTACAGCCATCAGCAGGGCATGGTGGGAATTGTAGTTTTACAACATCTGGAGGGCCGCAGTTTTAGGATGCCTGCTTAGTGTCTCTAAAGTCTGAGAGCCATACATATTGGGCATCGTCGCGTGCGTAAAAGTCGTCACTATAAAAATAACTTTTGACCAAACGCCTCGGATGAACGGTGTTAAAAATTTAAAATAAAAACTGTGCCAAAACACCAATTTTTGGGCAAAATTTCAATTTGAATCCATTTTGCCGGTAATAAAGCAAGGGTTAACAGCCAAACAAAACTAAATATTTATTGCCCCGATTCTGTAGTTTGCAGAAACACCCCATATGTGGTCGTAAATGGCTATATAGCCCGTGCATAGAACGAAGGGAACTCCATACGGTTTCTGGAAGGCAGATTTTGATGGACAGTTTTTTTTTTGTTTTTTTTTTTTGACACCATGTCCCATTAGAAGCCCCCCCTGATGTAGCCTAGACTAGAAACTCCAAAAAAGTGACCCCCATCTAAGAAACTACACCCCTCAAGGTATTCAAAAGTTACTTTACAAATTATGTTAACCCTTTAGGTGTTCCACAAAACTAAATAGTGAATGTAGAAACAATTTTTGAATTTTATTTTTTTGTTACATTGCCTCAAAAAAGAGTAATATAGAGCAACCAAAAATCATATTTACCCCTAAAATAGTCTCAAAATAACAACCACCTTATCCCGTAGTTTCCTAGATGGGGTCACTTTTATGGAGTTTCTACTCGAGGGGTGCATCAGGGGGCTTGAAAGGGTACATGGTGTAAATAAACTAGTCCAGCAAAATCTGCCTTCCAAAAACCATATGACGTTCCCCTCCTTCTATGTCCTGCCATTTAGCCAAATAGTAGTTTACGACCACATATGGGGTGTTTATGCAAACTACAGAATCAGGGCAACCCATTTTGAGTTTTGTTTGGCTGTTAACCAATTTTTTCAAGTAATAAAGTAAGGGTTAAAATGGAAAATTTTCCAAAAAATATAAATTTCAAAATTGTTTCTCCATCTGCCATTAACTCTTGTGGAAGACCTAAAGGGTTAACAAAGTTTGTAAACCCAGTTTTGAATACCTTGAGGGGTGTACTTTCTTAGATGGAGTCACTGTTTTAAAAATTTCTATTCTAGGGGTGCAACAGGGGGCTTCAAATGGGACATGGTATAAACAAAACCAGTCCTGCAAAATCTGCCTTCCAAAACTCATATGCTGTTCCCCTCCTATGTGCTACCGTTCGGCCAAACAGTAGCTTACGACCACATATGGGGTGTTTTTGCAAACTACAGAATCAGGGCAACCCATTTTGAGTGTTGTTTGGCAGTTAACCCTTGTTTTACTCCTGGAAAAAATTGATTATATTGGAAAATTTTCCCAAAAATAGAAATTTCAAAATTGTTTCTCCATCTGCCATTAACTCTTGTGGAAGACCTAAAGGGTTAATAAAGTTTGAAAAAACAGTTCTGAATACCTTGAGGGGTGTAGTTTCTAGAATGGGGTCATTTTTGGGAGGTTTCTATTATTTAAGCCTCACAATATGACTTCAAACCTGAACTGGTCCATAAATGGGATTTTGAAGATTTCTGAAAAATTTCAAAATTTGCTTCTAAACTTCTAAGCCTTGTAACATCCCCAAAAAAATAAAATATAATTCCCAAAATGCTACAAACATGAAGTAGACATATGGGGAATGTAAAGTCATCACAATTTTTGGGGGTATTACTATGTATTACAGAAGTAGAGAAACTGAAACTTTGAAATTTGCTAATTTTTCAAAATTTTTGGTAAAAAAATTATTTTTTGATGCAAAAAAATTTACTTTTTTGACCCAATTTCAGCAGTGTCATGAAGTACAATATGTGACGAAAAAACAATCTCAGAACGGCCTGGGTAAGTCAAAGCGTTTTAAAGTTATGAGCACTTAAAGTGACACTGGTCAGATTTGCAAAAAATGGCCTGGTCCTTAAGGTGAAAATGAGCCTGGTCCTTAAGGGGTTAAATAATAACTATTTTATGGGGTATTACTGTCAAAAGCAAATACATTCAAATTTAGAAAATAAAAAAAAATTCAATTTTCTGTAAATGTTAGATTTCTTTTATAAATAGTTTTCTATTTCTTTACAAAATTTATCTCAGAATCGCTTGCATAAAAGCGTTCCAAAGTTATTACCACAAAGTGAAACAATAGAGTTTTGGTATTTGGTCCAATGTGGCTGCTACTTGAAGGGGTTAAAGTGGTTGGATACAGTACTAGTGGATCTCATAAAATCATAAACAACTTTTCTAGTCAATCGAGGCATTTTTTTATTTATCAGGACCAGAATCAAATCTGAGCAGCAATTTAAGCGAATCGGACATGAAATGAGTTTCAAGAAATTTGTTCTTCTCTAATTACCGTGCATGAAGCGAAGGAACATCTAGTATATATCGGGGCCAACGCATGGAGCAGTGGCTGAAAAACTAATAGATAAGGAAAAAAAAAACTCCACACCCTGTTCTAATTGGTATTTACTTTAGAATAACCAAAGGAAAATACAAAGTCTTACCAATGTATATGCAAATGTCCACATAAATACAACTTTAAAACCTTTCAGTATATGGGCATAACTGTATATCAAAACTGTGGTGTTCTTACCGCAAATGGACACAGTCAGCAACCCATTGCTACAGTTGGGATCAGAGACAACTTCTATCACTAACGGTTAATCCCTTTTATGTTATAGTCGATAACAACTACAGCATCAAGGTGGTTAGATAAAGGGAGGAGGTTTAGTGTAACAGATTGCATGGTCTAATATTATGCCTGTCTATTACTGACAGACAATAATGCCTTGGCATACTGAGTATACCAAATTGTAATACTGTCTAAACAATCAGCATTTGGCAAATGTAAGGGAAAATAAAAATGAAATACTGAATTGCTGTTTTTTGGTCACCTCATATCCCCCCGAAAAATAAATAAAAAGTGATTAAAAAGAGTCTCCAAAATGGCACCACTACTCACTGCTAGTGATGAGCGAGCATTCTCGGCTGAATACTTGTTCGGCTCGAGCATCGCTATGCTCGGCACATGGCGGTACTTGGACGAGTACCACATGTGCTCAAGCACCATGCTCCAGTCTCCTGCCCGCATGTTTTGCGGCTGCTAAGCAGCCAATAAACATGCAGGTAAGTACTGCCATCACTGTAATGCCAGTAGCCATGTTAGCTGCTGGCATTACAGTGGTTGGCTGGCCGGAACTCGTCATCAGGTGCTATATAGCACCCAATGACATGGGTTCGGCTCATTGCGAGTCAGGGATAGCTGTGCTTAGGAAGGGACAGATCGTGTAGGGAGTTTGTGATCACAATTTATTCAATTTAAAAAAGTTTCAAAGACTCAAAAGTCCTTTTAAGGACTATTGTGTGTGTGGTGGCAGCAATTTAATTGTGCAAAGTTGTACTAAAATTTTTATTTTTAATACTTTTCGAAATAGCGATTATTTTGCTATATAGAAGGTGTCTGCAGTGACTTGTGACATCTGTGCAGCAATACCTTTTGTGTGTCAGGGGCAGAAATAGGAAGAATATTAGTGATTTTATTTTTTTCCCCATAATCCCAATTTTTGCTGTTGACGGTGTATTCCGTGAATTGTGTGATCTGTGCTTTAATACCTTGTGTGGTTGTCAGGCCCAGATATAAGAAAACAATTAAAAAATACAGAAAAAATTTTTTTTTTCTCCCATAATCTGCCCACATTTTTGCTGTCAATGGTGTAATCCATGAATTGTGTGATCTGCGTTTCAATACCTTGTGTGGTTGTCAGGCCTAGATATAGGGAAAAAAAATTAAATACAGAAAAAAAAATTCTCCCATAATCTATCCATATTTTTGCTGTCAACTGTGTAATCCGTGAATTGTGTGATCTGCGCTTCAATATATTGTGTGGTTGTCAGTAGTGTTGATCACGAATATTCGAATTGCGAATTTTAATCGCGAATATCGGCACTTTGAGAATTCGCGAATATTTAGAATATCGCAAAATATATTAGTAATTGCGAATATTCGATTTTTGTGAAAATACCAGTTCATGCGAATTTTCGCAATCAAGAAAATGTCTAGAGATCATGAATTCGCGAATTCTCGAATATATGGCGAATATTCGCAAAATTTCACGAATTCGAATATTGCCCCTGCCGCTCATCACTAGTTGTCAGGCCTAGATATAGGGGGGAAAAAAATTGAATACAGAAAGCAATTTTTCTCCCATAATCTGTCCATATTTTTGCTGTCAATGGTGTTATCCGTGAATTGTGTGATCTGCCCTTGTGTGGTTGTCAGGCCTAGATATAGTGAAAAATATAAATATAAACTACATCAGAAAACAGTGCCTGTACCGCACATTCCAATAATCTGGGCCTAAAATAGTGTCCATATTCTCTGTGTTTCTGTGACATATACTGTCCTGCATCAGAAAACGGTGTCTTTAGCGGGCTGTAAAAAAATCTGCGCCACATCTAGTGACAAAACCATTAATATGAAGAAGGCCAGAACTAAGGGACAGGGAAGTGGGCGTGGTGGTGCACGCAGAGGCTGTGGCCCTGGGTGCAATGAAACTGCCTGCTGCCAGTGCACCAGAAAAAAAAAAATAATCCACCGTACCCAGCTTCATGTCTAACTTAGCTGGGCGGTGCAGGACAACACTGTCCAAGTCGGACCAGTGCGAAGAGTTGGTCGGTTGGATTGCAGAAGATAATGCTTCCAGTCGGTTAAGCACCACCCTCTCTTCCACCAAGTCCACTCTCTGTAGCCAAGAGTCTGGTCAACCGACTCTTCTCTCTGATCATCCTTCCTCCCACCATGGAGAGGCTTGCCAAATGAGTGATCCCAGACTCAGATATTCCGATGAGCTCTATCCAGCGCCACTATTACATTTGGCCCTCGCGCCCAGCATGCTTGAAGAGGGACCTGAGATGTTGTGTCCTGATTCCCAACCTCTTGAGCATTCACAGTCTCAGGAAGATGACTGTGGTGAGCAGCAATCATTCGTTCACAAGGTGGATGATGATGAGACAGTTACCAATCACTGAGGTTGTGGTTAGGTAAAGTCAGGAGGATGAGCAGAGTCAGTAAGTGGAAGAGGAGGTGGTTGACCATGAGGTAACTGACCCAACATGAGAAGGTGAAAGGCTGAGCGAGGACAGCAGTACAAAGGGGGAGGGATCTTCAGCACAGCAACAGGCTGGAAGAGGCAGTGGGGTTGCAAAAGGGAGAAGTCGGCCCACACCAAACAGGCCCGCAACCGTTACACCGAGCACCCCCATGCGTAAATCTACCTTTCCAAGGGGTAGGTGTTCCGCAGTATGGCGCTCTTTTGAGGAAAGTGCAGATGACAAAAGAGTGGTAGTTTGCAACCTGTGCCGTACCAAAATGAGCCGGGGTGTGAATACTAGCAACCTCACCACCAGCAGCATGATCCGCCACATGGCATCCATGCAACCTAACAAGTGGGCCAAACGCCAGGGTCCACAATCTGGATCTGCGGGTCACACCACTGCCTTCTCTTCCCCTGTGTTAAGCACTGCTGGCCAATCCCCTGTCGAAGGCACAGGCCCGGATTCCCCTCGCCCTGCACCTGGACCTTCGCATGAACCATCAGCAACAACATCCACTTCCCTGTCCCAGCGCAGCGTCCAAATGTCCATAACACAGTCATTTGAACGCAAGTGCAAATAGCCACGCACCCACCCACAGGCCATAGCACTAAATGCGCAACTATACAAATTATTGGCCATGGAAATGTTGCCATTTAGTCTTGTGGACACTGAGGCCTTTCACAGCTTGATGTCAGCGTCCATCCCTCAGTACGCAGTCCCCAGCCGCCATTGTTTTTCACGGTGTGCCCGCCTTACACCAGCATGTGTCCCAGAACATCACCCGTGCCCTGACCAACACAGTTACTGGGAAGGTCCACTTAACCACGAACACATGGACAAGTGCTGGTGGCCAGGGATGTTACATTTCCCTGACCACACACTGGGTAAATGTTGTGGAGGCAGGGAGTGCGTCGTACCCTGGAATGGCACAGGTGCTACCCACGCCCAGCATTGCGGGCCCTATGTCCATAAGGGTCTCTGCCAGCAGCTATATTACTGGCTCCAACCCCCACTTCTCCTCCTCTGCCGTCTCCTCCACTTCCACCTCCAGTAGCAGTTAGCCATCATTCGCTATCTGGAAGCAGTGTAGCACTGCTGTGGGTAAGTGTCAACCGGCCATGCTGAAGTTGATCTGTTTAGGGGACAAACAGCACACCACCGCAGAGCTGTGGCAGGGTATAAGGGACCAAACCGAGCTGTGGCTCTTGCCATTCAACCTACAACCAGGCATGGTTGTGTCTGACAATGGCCGTAACTGGGTGGCGGCTTTGGAGCCACACATCCCTTGCCTAGCTTACGTCTTAAACTTTGTGGTTCAGCGGTTTATCAAAACCTACCCCAATTTGCCAGAGCTACTAGTGAAGATGTGCCGTGTGTGTGCCCATTTCTGCAAGTCGTCCACAGCTTCAGCCGGTCTGTCAACGCTGCAGCAGCGCTTGCGGCTTCCAGCTCAGACTGTTGTGCGACATGAGCACGCGCTGGAACTCTTCGTTCCACATGTTGGCCAGGCTTTGTGAGCAGTAGAGGGCAGTTGTGGAATACCAGCTGCAACATGGTCGTCGCCTTTCGAGTCAACTGCCACTATTCACAAGTGAGGAGTGGGCATTGATGTCAGACCTCTGTGAGGTTTTAAAAAACTTTGATGAATCCACACAGATGGCTAGTGGTGATAACGCTATTATAAGTGTAACCATCCCACTGCTTTGTCTACTCAAACAATTGCTGCTAACAATTAAGGATGACTCGGTTCGTCTTCTCAGTGCGAATTGGACCATGAAGAGGAGGAGGAGCTGTAGACAGTAGCCTCTGCTACAGAGGGTAGTTCCCATTGAACTTTAATTCCTTCTGTTCAGTGTGGATGGGCAGAAGAGGAGGAGGAGATGGAGAGTCATCCTGATGTCGACATTGACGTCTTGCCTGTTGGTACTCTGGCACACATGGCTGACTTCATGTTAGGCTGCCTTTCCAGGGACCCTCGTGCTATACGCATTTTAGATAACACGGATTACTGGGTGTTCAACCTTCTCGACCTCCACTGCAAACAGAACTTTTCATCTCTCATTCCTCTGGTGGAGAGGACAAGTAAAATGGTTCAATACTAGAAGATCCTTGGAAAATTGCTCCACACTTTTCCATCTGACAACGCAGGCGGCAGAGTCCGTACTTCCATTGGCAACCGAGGAAGGGAGACAAAGGGAACACACAGCAGTTCCAACAAAGGCAGGGCAACACTCTCCAAGGCATGGGACACTTTCATGACACCCCGCCAGCAACCTCACCCTGAAGCGCTGCCTAGTGGTATAAGGAGGGAAACGTTTTGGAAGATGGTGAAGGAATACATAGCAGACCGTGTCAGCGTCTTAAATGATCCCTCAGTGCCTTACAACTACTGGGTGTCCAAGCTGGACACGTGGCACAAACTTGCGCTATACGCCTTGGAGGTTCTGGTCTGCCCTGCCACAGCATTCATTTTGTCTGAGTGTGTATTTAGTGCTGCTGGTGGCATTATATTCAGATAAAAATGAACAAAGCCTGGATTGCCCCCTGATTTCTCAATTCCACCAGAGGACAGCTGAGCTGATGATGAACATAAAGGCAATTTCAATCTACTGTAGTGTATTCCCATGCACCTTTTCCACCACAAAAAAAAAAGCGTATATGGTTGAATCTTGTTTTCTCCTCTTCCTCCTCCTCATCCAGATTATATATATTTCCTCCACTCTAATTTTTTTTTTAATAGGGTCAGCTCAACTGCAGGCCCTCGCCCCTAATGTTTTAGAGGGTCAGTTCACCAGCAGGCTCTCGTCCCTAATGTTTTAGAGGGTCAGATCACCAACAGGCCCTCGCATATAATGTTTTAGAGCATCAGCTCATGAGCAGGCACTCGCATATAATGTTTTAGAGCATCAGCTCAGCAGCAGTCCCTCGCTCATAATGTTTTAGAGGGTCAATTCAGCAGCAGCCTCAACCCTAATGTTTTAGCATAAACCTTAATTAGATCGTGGGCCTAGTGATATCTTTAAGCCCTTTTAAGCTGCATCAGCAGCAGCATGGTGATAAAAATTTGTGGCAAGGTGACATGGTGTGAAGATGGCAGCATGAGGAGGCCACATAGTGGCACAATGACTGAGTCTGGATAAAAGACTAAAGCCACAGATTGTTTAGAAAGATGCAGATGGAAAGAATCTGTGGAGTTGTATCACGGTCACCTGCAGATTAATGCAGACCAGGGCCATAGCTATAGGGGAAGCAGGGGAAGCTGCAGCTTTGGGGCCCTGACCCAGAAGGGACCCATCCAGGAGTAGGAGGACTAAAGGATTTTCTAGCCCAGTCAATTCTAGCTATGCCACTGATGCAGCCCACATCCCACACTGATGCAGCCCACATTGTGGGCCTGGTGATCAGTTTGAGGCTTTTCAAGCAGCATCAGCAGCAGCATGGTGATAAAAATGAGAGGCAAGGTGATATGGTGTGGAGATGGCAGCATGAGGCGGCCACATAGTGGCACAATTACTGAGTCTGGATAAAATACTAAGGCCACAGATTGTTTCAATCTGCATCTTTCTAAACAATCTGTGGAGCTGTATCACGGTCACCTACAGATTAATGCAGCCATCAAATTCAAGTTGGGTTTGTCAGTTCCACATCAGCACACCAGCAGGCCTGCAACTAAAATCTTGTACTGAGTTTGGCTCACCTGCAGGCTCGCAACTCAAATCTTTTACAGGGTCAGCTCACATGCAGGCTCTCACATAGAACTTTTTAGAGGGTTGGCTCAGCTGCAGGCCATCACATAAAATGTTTTACAGGGTCAGCTCACCCGCAGGGACTAGCATATAATGTTTAACAGGGTCAGCTCACCAGCAGACCTGAACCTAAAATCTTTTACAGGGTCAGCTCACCTTCAGGCCGGCAACTCATGCTGCCTTGCTTTAAAGTAGTAACCATAGCCGTTTATCAGGCTCCCTCTTCGAAATCGAACAATGATTCCCCGTTACCAGTGGTCACCATTTTCGGCGCATAAAAGTGCATCGAAAGTTGATGGGGATGATATCCAAATGGATCGTGGACTTCACGGGGAAATGCGATCAGGCAGAAGTTATCTAGAGTCAACAAACCGGCAGCAGGGCCTCTCCTGTATAACGTTTCCTTATCCAAAATACTGCAGTGAAATTTCCTGTATTTTTTTATTTTTATTACTCATTCCAATAACAGGGCATTTTAAGAGTGCTTTGTTATTTATCGTCACTACCTCCGCGAGTCAGGAGTGTGTAATTTGCGTGACACCCGCTTGCCTTCCTTGGATGTGTTAAGCTACTTTCACACTGGCGTCTTGAATTCCATTTGTGAGACCCGTTTCAGGGATCTCGCAAAACGGATCAGTTCTTCCCCAATGCATTCTGAATGGATAAGGATCCGTTCACAATGGATCAGTTTGGCTCCGTTCCACCTTCATTCCGCTCTGGATGTGGACACCAAAACGCTGCTTGCACCTGGCGATGTGGAGCCAAACTGATCTGTCCTGACTTACAATGTAAGTCAATGGGAGCGGATCCGTTTTCACTGACACAATATGGTGCAACATAACAGATCCGTTTTGACTTTGTTCTTCATAATGCAAACGGATCCGTTCTGAACGGATACAATCGTTTGCATTATAGGTGCGGATCCGCCTGTGCAGATACCAGACTGATCCATACCTAACGCAGGTGTGAAGGTAGCTACTTTCACACTTGCGTTCAGAGTGGATCCGTCTGAGACGGATCCGCTCATATAATGCAGACGGTGAATCCGTTCAGAACGGATCAGTCTGCTTTATATTGTAAAAAAAATTCTAACTGTCAAAGTAGCCTCAGACGGATCCGTCCAGACTTTACATTGAAAGTCAATGGGGGACGGATCCGTTTGAAAATTGAGCCATAGTGTGTCATATTCAAATGGCTCCGTCCCCATTGACTTACATTGTAAGTCTGGACGGATCGGCTTGCCTTCGCACGGCCAGACGGACACCCAAACGCTGCAAGCAGCGTTCAGGTGTCCACCTGCTGAGCGGAGCGGAGGCTGAATGCTGCCAGACTGATGCATTCTGAGCGGATCCGCGTCCACTCAGAATGCATTAGGACTGGACGGATGCGTTCGGGGCCGCTTGTGAGCCCCCTCAAACAGAGCTCACAAGCGGACACCCGAACGCTAGTGTGAAAGTAGCCTTAGCCGTTTCTCAGGCTCCCTCTCCGGCATCGAACCCTGATTCCCTTCTACCTGTGATCAACATGGTAGGCGCAAAAAAGGGCATCGAAAGTTGATAGGGCAGACATCCAAATGGATCATCGCCGTCACGCGGATGTGCAGTTACCCAGAGGTTATGGAGAGTCGCCAATGCGGCAGCAGGCCCTCGCCCCTCATATTTTAGATGGTCAGATCAGCAGGCCCTTGCTCCAAATGTTTTTGAGGGTCACCTGCAGGCCATCAATCATAATTTTTCAAGAATGTGTAGGATGTCCTCTTTTATGTGTAACAAAGGGTGTTTTGGAGTGCCGATTAACCACCTCAGCTCCCCTAGCTTAAACCCCCTTAATGACCAGACCACTTTATACAATTCTGCACTACACTATTTTCACGGTTTATTGCTCGGTCATACAACTTATCACCCAAATGAATTTTACCTCCTTTTCTTCTCACTAATAGAGCTTTCATTTGGTGGTATTTCATTGCTGCTGACATTTTTACTTTTTTTTTGTTATTAATCAAAATTTACAGATTTTTTTTTTTTGCAAACAAAAATGGCATTTTTCACTTTCAGTTGTAAAATTTTTCAAATAAAACTACATTTCTATATAAATTTTTCTCTAAATTTATTGTTCTACATGTCTTTGATAAAAAAAAATGCAATAAGTGTATATTTATTGGTTTGCGCAAAAGTTATAGCGTTTAGAAACTATGGTACAAAAATGTGAATTTCCGCATTTTGAAGCAGCTCTGACTTTCCGAGCACCTGTCATGTTTCCTGAGGTTCTACAATGCCCAGACAGTAAAAACACCCCACAAATGACCCAATTTCGGAAAGTAGACACCCTAAGGTATTCGCTGATGGGCATAGAGAGTTCATAGAAGTTTTTATTTTTTGTCACAAGTTAGCGGAAAATGATTAATTTTTTCTTACAAAGTCTCATATTCTACTAACTTGTGACAAAAAATAAAAACTTCCATGAACAAACTCTGCCCATCACGAAATATCTTGGGGTGTCTTTTTTCCAAAATGGGGTCACTTGTAGGGGATTTATACTGCCCTGGCATTTTAGGGGCCCTAATGCGTGAGAAGTAGTTTGAAATCCAAATGTGTAAAAAATGCCCTGTGAAATCATAAAGGTGCTCTTTAGAATTTGGGCCCCTTTGCCCACCTAGGCTGCAAAAAAGTGTCACACATGTGGTATCACCGTACTCAGAAGACGTAGGGCAATGTGTTTTAGGGTGTATTTTTACAAATACCCATGCTGGGTGAGAGAAATATCTCTCTAAAAGTCAATTTTTCCCTTTTTTTTTTTTTTTTTTTAAACAAAGTTGTCATTTTAGAGAGATTTCTCTCACCCAGCATGGGTATATGTAAAACGACACCCCAAAACACATTGCCCAACTTCTCCTGAGTATGGCGATACCACATGTGTGACACTTTTTTGCAGCCTAGGTGCGCAAAGAGGCCCAAATTCCTTTTAGGAGGGCATTTTTAGACATTTGGATTCCAGACTTCTCACGCTTTAGGGCCCCTAAAATGCCAGGGCAGTATAAATACCCCACAAGTGACTCCATTTTGGAAAGAAGACACCCCAAGGTATTTCGTGATGGGAATAGTGAGTTCATGGAAGTTTTTTATTTCTTGTCACAAGTTAGTGGAATATGAGACTTTGTAAGAAAAAAAATCATCATTTTCCGCTAACTTGTGACAAAAAATAAAAACTTCTATGAACTCACTATGCCCAATTGCCCATCAGCGAATACCTT
Source organism: Bufo gargarizans (assembly GCF_014858855.1). Lineage (NCBI taxonomy): Eukaryota > Metazoa > Chordata > Amphibia > Anura > Bufonidae > Bufo > Bufo gargarizans. The sequence continues at coordinate 293,431,684 of NC_058080.1, read as the reverse complement.
ATGGTGTCTTCTTTCCAAAATGGGGTCATTTGTGGGGTGTTTGTACTGCCCTGGCATTTGAGGGTCTCCGTAATCATTACATGTATGGCCAGCATTAGGAGTTTCTGTTATTCTCCTTATATTGAGCATACAGGTAATGAGATTTTTTTTTTTCGTTCAGCCTCTGGGCTGAAACAAAAAAAATGAACGGCACAGATTTCTTCATTCGCATCGATCAATGTGGATGAAAAAATCTCTGCCCAAAAAAGAGGGGAAAGGCGTCTGCCAGGACATAGGAGCTCCGCCCAACATCCAAACCCACTCAGCCCGTATGCCCTGGCAAACCCAATTTCTCCATTCAGATCAATCGATGTGGATGAATAAATCATTGTCGTGCTTTTAGTTTGTATATATATATATATAAAAAAAAAGTGTTTCCTAAAGCATATGAACACTGCCCCTCAGCTCATAAGCCTCGGCAAACATATCTTTTTTACTGCAGAGGAGAAATCTCGTCTTGCAGCGCCGCATACACCGACTTTTGTGTAATCTGACAGCAGCGCAATGCTTCTGTCAGAATGCACATCAGTGCTGTAGCTGGTTCATCGGTTGGTCCACCTAGAAGGTAAAGAAAAACCCAGGCCGCAACGCAATAAATGTATTAAAATGAACTTTATAATAACATTTGAACAGAACATTAACTTTTATAAACTTTATTGAACTTTTGGAACAGAACATTAACTTTTTTGCTTACCGGTGATTTATTTTTATTTTTTTTGCCTTTTTTTTTACCTTTTTTATAGGTCAAACCTCTCCTTCCCCATGGGACAATGTGCAAAGCGCAAATCGCCCAAAGATGTGGCAAAGTACATTATGCACTTTGTCCCAGGTGAAAGGAGAGGTTTGCAGCAGCTCTGTTTGAAAAGGCCCTAAGAGCCCTGTGTGCCTGTCCTGTGTGATGCAATCCCTATGCTAATAGTGTACCTGTGTGTGGTACTTCCGGAAACACTCCCCAAAGCATAGGGCAGGGTGGTCAGGGCAGTCAGGACAGAAATAGTGGGTGTCACGCCTTATTCCACTCCTGCTACAGACACATCTTTTTTGGGGTGGCGCTTGGGTTGAGGTACCAGCAAAGACATTGGGGAAATGTCGCTCGTGTAGACGGCTCACTATACTGGTGGATGGGGCCACGGAACCTCCTGGATACAGGAGGTTTGCGATGATCTCTTCCTGAAATTTGAGGAAAGATCCTGTTCTCCCAGCCTTGCTGTAGAGAACAAAACTATTATACAGAGCCAATTGAATTAAATATACAGACACCTTCTTATACCAGCGTCTGGTGCAGCGGGACACTAAATAAGGAGCCAACATCTGGTTATTGAAGTCGACCCCTCCCATGAGCAAATTATAGCCGTGGACCAAGAGGGGCTTTTCAATGACACTGGTTGCTCGTTCAATTTGTATTGTCGTGTCTGCGTGAATGGAGGAGAGCATGTAAACGTCACGCTTGTCTCTCAATTTCACCGCGAGCAGTTCTTCGCTACACAAGGCAGCCCTCTCCCTCCTTGCAAGACAGGTGGTAACAAGCCATTGGGGGAAGCCCCGGCGACTAGGTCACACGGTGCCACAGCAGCCAATCTGTTCTAAAAACAAATGCCTGAAGAGGGGCACATTTGTATAAAAATTGTCCATATAAAGATGGTACCCCTTGCCAAATAAGGGTGACACAAAGTCCAAGACTGTCTTCCCACTGCTCCCCAGGTAGTCAGGGCAACCGACCGGCTCCAGGGTCTGATCTTTACCCTTATAGACATGAAATTTGTGCGTATAGCCTGTGGCCCTTTCACAGAGCTTATACAATTTGACCCCATACCGGGCGCGCTTGCTTGGGATGTATTGTTTGAAGCCAAGGCGCCCGGTAAAATATATAAGGGACTCGTCTATGCAGATGTTTTGCTCAGGGGTATACAAATCTGCAAATTTGGTGTTAAGGTGGTCTATGAGGGGCCGAATTTTGTGGAGCCGGTCAAAAGCTGGGTGGCCTCTGGGACAAGAGGTGCTGTTGTCACTAAAGTGCAGGAAACGCAGGATGGTCTCAAATCGTGTCCTGGACATGGCAGCAGAGATCCTGGGCATGTGATGAATTGGGTTCGGGGACCAATATGACCGCAATTCATGCTTTTTTGTTAGGCTCATGTTGAGGAGAAGGCCCAGAAAAGTTTTAAATTCGGAAACTTGGACGGGTTTCCACCGGAAAGACTGGGCATAAAAGTTTCCCGGGTTGGCGGCTATAAATTCAGTGGCATACCGATTTGTTTCTGCCACGACTAAGTCCAAGAGCTCCACAGTCAAGAACAGCTAAAAAAAAAAAAAACGTGCCGATCCTATCTGAGCTGTGTCAACCCGAACTCCAGACTGGGCGGTGAAAGGGGGAACAACTGGTGCGGCTGAAGTTGGGGGCTGCCAATCGGGGTTTGCCAGCACCTCAGGGACTCTAGGGGCTCTATGGGCCTGTCTGTGCGGTGGCCGCGACGGGGGAACTACTGCACGTGCCACCGTACCAGATTCAACTGCCCTTCTGGTGCTCGCCACTTCACCATGTTGTACGGCAGTGCTGGTACTAGGTCCAGGATGGGCTGCGCTGCTGGTGTATGCCTCACCACGTAATCCGACAGCGCCAGCCCCACTCTGCTGCCCTTGAAGCGGATCCTGCACAACCTGTGGTCTAGCGACACGGGGCCGGGTACGTCTGGTGGTATCAGACTGCCACTGTCACTACCAGAGCTTTGAGACGTTCTCACAGCTCTGTTTCTCCACCCCTGTGATGATGTCACTACTAGAGCTTGGAGGAGTTCCCTCTGCCCTGTTTCTCCGCCCCTGTGATGAGGTCTTTACTTTCTGTTTCCTTCCTCCCAGCTGTCCCTCCTGTGTTTGATTTCGCTGCCTTTAAATCACCCCTCCTCCTTTGTAGAGGTGCGGATTATACTTTTCATTTGAGCTGTATCTCTCGCTTGAGTATCTTCACCTGTGTGATATCTTTTCACTGGATCTGTGTTCTGCTGAAGCAAGTACCTTGGATATTGTCTGCTGACTTTGGATCTTTTTTCACTGCAGCTGCAGCTCCTTCAGATAAGTGTTCAGACATTGTGTGTTTCTGTTTCTTTGCTGACTGGATCTGAGGCGACCCCGGTTCCGTCCATATACTGAGCAGGGCACCGGTGGCCGTGCCCCTTCCACTATTGTAGGGGTTTCAGTGGTCATCAGCCTTAGGTACGCGGGCATGTCTCGATCCACCATATGGATCCGGACATGTGCTTAGCAGCTTAGGGAGAGCTTTTAGGGTCTGACAGGGGTCACCCTTTATCCTCCCTAGTTTGGGTCCGGTCAGTTGCTATTCACTGTGTAGGCTCTTGTTGCTCACTTACAGCCGTGATAGCCACTGCTTTCTACAGGTTCGTATTCTGACCCGCTGGATTCGTCAGATGAGGGTTCCCATTCCTCATCCGACTGGGTCAGAAGCCTGTAGGCCTCTTCAGAAGAATACCCCTTATTTGCCATTTGGTCAACTAAATTTAGGGGTATTCCCTGAGACTACCCAAGAAAAAAAGCAAGCCTGTCTTACAAATGGGAGGCTAGCGAAGTACCGGAAGCCGCTGCGATTGATAAAAAATATCAAAATAGATTTTTTTTTTATCAATTGCCGCAGCGCTTGTAAAGTGATTGTGCAGTGATAAAAAATAAAATAAAAAATGTTGTCACTGCGGCGGGGCGGGCGTGGGTGAACGCATGTGTGGGCGACCGATCAGGCCTGATCGGGCAAACACTGCGTTATGGGTGGAGGCCGAGCTAAGGTGACACTAATACTATTATAGATCTGACTGTGATCAGTTCTATAAAAGTACCAATGCTGATTAGCGATACGCTAATCAGCGAATCAGTGACTGCGGTGCGGTGGGCTGGGCGCTAACCGACGCTAACTACCTAACAAAGGGGCATAAACTATCCTAAAACCTAACCGTCAATACTAGTGAAAAAAAAAGTGACAGTTTACACTGATCACTTTTTCTCTTTCACTTGTGATTGACAGGGGTGACCAAGGGGTTAATTTGGGTGATAGGGGGGTGATCTGGGGCTAAGTGTGTGGTGTCTTGTGTACTTACAGTGATCTGTGCTCCTCTGCTGGGACCAACCGACTAAAAGGACCAGCAGAGGAGCACAGAAGCCATTTAACACCTTAAATTTATAAATATAAAGTGTTAAATGGCTTTTGATTTGTTTTTTTGAAAATCACCAGCCTGCCAGCGATGATCATTGGCTGGCAGGCTGGTGACGAAATACTCCATGAACTTTTGCCGGCCTGCAATGTCGCGAGATGCGTCGACGAGGAATGAATCGACCGCCTCCGGACCGCGATCCTGCGTTAGGCGGTCCGGAGGCGGTTAATTGTAATTTTTGGCAGCCCTTTCACTAAGTACATAGGCTTTATGAGTGTAGGAGTCCCATTACCTGAACAATTGTACCACAATGTGAATGAGGCCCTCCTTTATGTTATATAGAGATGTCGCGAACATAAAATTTTCCGTTCACGAACAGCGAACGTGAATTTTCGCAAATGTTCGTGAACGGGCGAACCGCCATTGACTTCAATGGGCAGGCGAATTTTAAAACCCACAGGGACTCTTTCTGGCCACAATAGTGATGGAAAAGTTGCTTCAAGGGGACTAACACCTGGACTGTGGCATGCCGGAGGGGGATCCATGGCAAAACTCCCATGGAAAATTACATAGTTGACGCAGAGTTGGATTTTAATCCATAAAGGGCATAAATCACCTAACAATCCAATTATTTTTTTTGAACAACGTGGTTTAAAACATCCAGTGTGTGTATACGATCAGGTATGATGTTGTATCGATCAGGTAGTGTAAGGGTTACGCCCGCTTAACAGACATTGACAGACCAAACTCCCCTTTTAATGCACCGCAAACCACCGCAAACAGTCCATTTGCCCAACCGCAAACTTCCCATTTGTACAAGGTTGGATACCAAGCTAGCCATGTCCTGTTGATGTCATTGAAGGTTTCTTCCTCCACCCAGCCACGTACAACACCAAGGGTCCCGGAAAGGTGAATTGAATTGATATTTCAAATGGGGAGATGGTTAAAAAAAACGCTGGCTCCCTCCCCTTTGTTTGAATCCACAGTCACTGCGTCTGTGCCGTGCAATTTACTGTCACACCCGATATGAGTGCTATTTTCTATAGCTCTCTTCTCATCAGTTTAATCCCTGTTACGTCCCCAATCTGGGGTCCATTTATTAAATAAATTTTTCGAACGGAGAGATAGTTAAAAAATTGCTGGCTCCCTCCTCTTTGTTTGAATCCACGCCACGGTCACTGCGTCTGTGCTGTGCAATTTACTGTCTCACACCCGATATGAGTGCTATTTTCTGTAGTACTATTCTCATCAATTTAATCCCTGTTACGTCCCATATCAGGGTGGGATTGCCTTTTGTGAAAAAAAATTTAGGCCGGGTATCTTCGACTGCCTTCACAGTGACAGACCAAACTCTGATACACCAAACTGAATTGATTTTAGGAACCGGGAGATTGAAAAAGCAGCTTGGTCGGTCCTCTTACTCCCAAGTTGGGGCACTGCACGTGCACGGAGCAATGTGCTGTGACACCCTATATGAGTGGTGTCTTAACTAGTCCTATTCCTATCAGTTTAATCCCTGTTACGTCCCCTATCCGGGGACTTGTGTCGAATTGATTAACCATTGTCGAATTAACGAACCATTACGACATCCTGGAATAATTTAGTTCTGAGCTTTGTACTTGATTTGTATTGGAATTGTTGGGGATTTTTTAAATTGTCTGCATTATTTCTAATAAACTATTAAGAGACTTTATTATGATTTTTTTATTTTATGTATTAAAAACCCACCCATACAACTTAAAAAAAGATAACTAAAAAAATGTGATTTTTTTTCTATGAAAAAACATCCAGCCGTCCCGATCGCTTTTGGTCTGATCATAATGAAGCAACGGCCTTATCATCTGGGGTGTGGCAACATTGCCAACATACTCATAGAGGTGATGATCGCTTCATTGTGATACGCAAGCCCCTTCACCACAACAAGGTAACGATTATGAAAGGGGAATTGACACTTGTATGTGCCTTTTTTTTGTTTTGTTTTTGCAGCCACAGTGCCGCACCAGAGGCCAGAAAAATTAGGCATGTACACATGCCTTAAAACAATGTTATTGTTGCAGTCGCTGTTGTAGCAGCGGCCGGAAAAATTGATGTTTTCAAGGCAGAAAGGTGACTAAAACATTGCGACTTGAACCCTAGTTGGTGGCGGAGAATTCACAAAAGTCATCCGGTATGCAGACATTAAATACAGCAGCGTGGGGACCATTTTGAGGCCAAAGCATGTCATCAGGCTTTTTGTTAAACGTATCCCCTACTGTCAGTCCCTTCGGGATACATGCCTCATTCATCTTAATGAAGGTGAGGTAATCAACACTTTTTTGACCGAGGCGACTTCTTTTGTCAGTGACTGCCTCCTGCTGCACTGAAGGTCCTTCTTGACAGGACACTTGAAGCGGGGCAGGCCAGAAGTTCTATCGCAAACTGGGATAGCTCAGGCCACAGGTCAAGCCTGCACACCCAGTAGTCAAGGGGTTCATCGCTCCGCAGAGTGTCTATCTGCAGTTAAGGCGAGGTAGTCTGCCACCTGTCGGTCGAGTCATTCTCTAAGGCTGGATCCCGAAGGGCTGTGGTGATGTGTAGGACTGAAAAAGCTCTGCATGTCCTCCATCAACAACACATCTGTAAAGCGTCCTGTCCTTGCCGTCGTGGTAGGAGGAGGATTACTTTGACCTCTTCCCCAGTTAGATTCCCGTTGTGCTGTGACATCCCCCTTATAAGCTGTGTAAAGCATATTTTTTAGTTTGGTTTTGAACTGCTGCATCCTTTCTGACTTCCGATAATTTGGTAACATTTCCGCCACTTTCTGCTTATACCGGGGGTCTAGTAGCGTGGCCACCAAGTACAGGTCGTTCTCCTTCATCCTTTTTATACGAGGGTCCCTCAACAGACATGACAGCATGAAAGACCCCATTTGCACAAGGTTGGATGCCGAGCTACTCATTTCCCGCTCCTCCTCCTCACTGATGTCATTGACGGTCTGTTCTTCCCCCCCAGCCATGTACAAGACCACGGGTCCCAGATAGGTGACAACAACGAGCACCCTGGGATGCCTGCTGTGGTTGGTCTTCCTCCTCCTCAAAGCCACATTCCTCCTCTGATTCCTCTTCCTCATACTCCTCTTGCAGCGTTGCCGCAGGTCCGGCAAGCGATGATAAGGCTGTTTCTGGTGGTAATGGTGACAACAACTATTCCTCTTCTCGCTCATCTACAGCCTGATCCAGCACTCTTCGCAGGGCACGCTCCAGGAAGAAAACAAATGGGATGAGGTTGCTGATGGTGCTTTTGGTGCGACTGACTAGGTTTGACACCTCCTCAAAAGGACGCATGAGCCTACAGGCATTGCGCATGAGCGTCCAGTAACGTGGCAAAAAAATTCCCAGCTCCGCAGAGGCTGTCCTAGCACCCCGGTCATACAAATACTCGTTGACGGCTTTTTCTTGTTGGAGCAGGCGGTCGAACATAAGGAGTGTTGAATTCCAACGTGTCGGGCTGTCGCAAATCAAGCGCCTCACTGGCATGTTGTTTTGGCGCTGAATGTCTGCTAAGTGCGCCATGGCCGTGTAGGAACGCCTGAAATGGCTACACACCTTCCTGGCCTGCTTGAGGACGTCCTGTAAGCCTGGGTACTTAGACACAAAGCGTTGTACGATGAGATTCAACACATGTGCCATGCACGGCACATGTGACAACTTGCCCACATTCAATGCCGCCAACAAATTGCTTCCATTGTCACACACCACTTTGCCGATCTCCAGTTGGTGCGGGGGTCAGCCACTGATCCACCTGTGCGTTCAGGGCGGACTGTAGTGCTGGTCCGGTGTGGCTCTCCGCTTTCATGCAAGTCAACACCAAGACAACGTGACACTGTCGTATTCGGGATGTGGAATAATTCAGTTAATGTGCAGCCAGACGCCACAGCAGAAGAGGACTCAGCCGAGGAGGTTATGGAAGAGGATGGAGTAGGAGGAGTAGAGGAGGTGGCAGTAGGCCTGCCTGCAAGTCATGGCGGTGTCACCAACTCCGCTGCAGAGCCACGCATTCCATGCTTGGCAGCCGTCAGCAGGTTGACCCAATGCGCAGTGTAGGTGATATACCTGCCCTGACCGTGCTTTGCAGACCAGGTATCAGTGGTCAGATGGACCCTTGCCCCAACACTGTATGCCAGAGATGCCATGACTTCCTTTTCAATCACCGAGTAGAGGTTTGGGATTGCCTTATTAGAAAAAAAAAATTCGTCCGGGTACCTTCCACTGTGGTGTTCCAATAGCGACAACATTTTTGAAGGCCTCAGACTCCACCAGCTCTTATGGTAAAAGCTGGCGGGCTAAGAGTTCCATCAAGCCAGCTGTCAGACGCCGGGCAAGGGGGTGACTCTGTGACATTGGCTTCTTACGCTCAAACATTTCCTTAACAGACACCTGACTGTGGGCAAATGAGAACTGCTCAAGGTGAGAGGCGGAGTGGCGGGTGGTTGAGAGGGGGCAAGGAGGACAGCAGTGGTTGACGTGGCTGAAGATGCTCGACCAGGAGGAGGATGGTGGCTTTGAGCTTGTGTGCTGCTTCTACTCGTCATCATGTCTGATCATGTGCCTTCGCAAAGCAGTTGTACCTAGGTGGGTGTTGGATTATCCACGACTCAGTTTCTTTTGGCACAGGTTGCAAATGGCATCGCTGTTGTCAGAGGCAGACACACAAAAAAAATGCCACACTGCTGAGCTTTGCAATGACTGCATTCTGGTGGTGGCAACAGCAAGCGTTGATTGGCGTGCTGTCTGGCTGACCCCGGGTGCCGATACATGCTGTCTGACTGTGCCACTAGCTCCTTGCGACGACCTCCCCCTGTTTCCAACTCGTCTCCTCCTTCTCTCTGTCTCCCCTTCTGAACTTTCCCCCTCTTCTTCTTCTTCTTCTTCTTCTTCTCTTCGAGCAGGCACCCACGTGGCATTCACGGACACATCGTCATCATCAACCGCTTCACTTGTATCTGACACCTCAGAAAAGGAAGCAGCAGCGGGTACAACATCATCATCAGCATCATCACACTGTACGTCCATGTGTGTAATGCTGCCTGACTGAGACATATCCCTGTTATCTACATCCCCTGGCAATAATGGTTGCGTATCACTAATTTCATCCAACTGATGTGTAAATAAATTCATCCAACTGATGGTGGTGGTGGTGGCGGCGGGCGGGAGAGTGGTGACCAAAGCTGAGCTGGAGGAGGATGGTGCGTCAAGGTTCTTAGCGGAAGCTGTTGAAGATTGGGTGTCCTGTGTAAGCCAGTCAACTATTTTCTCAGAATTTTTTGGGTTCAGGGTAAGTGGCCTCTGAACACTGGGCATTATTCCAGGGCCAGTGGAAATCACAGCACCACGAACACGACTGCCCCTACGGCGTGGCCTGCCTCTGCCTGTCATTTTTTTATTAGATAAGTGTTACTATGCGTACAAGGTACTGTGCCACTCTATATAAGTGGTGGGCAGTGGGCACAGTACAGTCTGTGTGGGCCTGGCTGACACACGGGCTTGCAAATGTGATTAGATCACAGTTAAATTTAAAATAGATTTTTTTCTTTTTTCTGAAAGGTATTTGGGCAAATGACACCCTGTAACGGTATGAGTGCAGGCCGAACTAGCCAGTGGACACAATACAGTATGTGTGGGCGCCTAACACACACGGGCTTGCTAATGTGATTAGATCAGTTAACCCCTTAAGGACGCAGGGCGTACCGGTACGTCCTAACTTTAAATGCAGATTCCGGCGCCCCAGGGGTTAATTTGAACAGGATGCCGGATGAAATCATTCAGCCGGCATCCTGTCACAACGCCAGGGGGGGTCATGTGACGCCCCTGTGTCAGCGATCGCAGCAAACCGCAGGTCAATTCAGACCTGCGGTTTGCTGCGCTTTTTGCTGTTTCTGATCAGGGACCGCGGGGATCAGAAACTTTTGAATGCCTAAATTAGAGATTTTTCACCCCCCCCCCTGCACCCCTGCACCGCTGTATGGAAAAGGTTAACTGTCATCGGTCAGGGAGCTCCCTCCCTCTCCATCGGGGGGCTGCTGTGCCTTTGCAGCCCCCCGATGGAGAGGAAGAGAGCCCCCGACAGCCCCCCTCAGCCCCCCTCAGCCCTGTGCTTACCCTTCCCCGTCTGCGAAGTTGTGGCAGACGGGGAAGGTTCCCATGGCAACAGGACGCCTGCTCAGGCGTCCTGCTGTCCATGGTGCTGAACAGATCTATGCTAAAAGCATAGATCTGTTCAGTGTAAGTAAAATACAGTACAGAACCGTATATAGGGTTCTGTACTGTATTATACAGACATCAGACCCACTGGATCTTCAAGAAACAAGTGGGTCTGGGTCAAATTTTTTTTTAAAAAAGTGAAAAAAGTTAAGATAAAAAAAACATTTATCACCAAATAAAAATTTAAAAAATAAAATACACTACACATATTGGGTATCGCCGCGTCCGTAACGACCTGATCTATAAAACGGTCATATTACTTTCTGAAAATTGAAATTTTGCCCACCTTACTTCCCAAAAAAGGTAATAAAAGTAATTTAAAAAGTTGCATGTACACCAAAATAGTACCGATCAAACCGTCTTCTCATCCAGAAAAAAAGGAGACCCTACTCAAGATAATCTCCCAAAAACTGAAAAAACTATGGCTCTTAGACTATGGAAACACTAAAACATGATTTTTTTTTTTTGTTTCAAAAATGAAATCCTTGTGTAAAACTTACATAAATAAAAATAAAGTATACATATTAGGTATCGCCGCGTCCGTATCGACCGGCTCTATAAAAATATCACATGACCTAACCCCTCAGGTGACCATCGTAAAAAAACAACAAAAAAAACCGGTGTAAAAAAAATCCATTTTTTGTCATCTTACGTCACAAAAAGTGTAATAGCAAGTGATCAAAAAGTCATATGCACCCTAAAATAGTGCCAATCAAATCGTCATCTCATCCCGGAAAAAATGAGACCCTACTCAAGATAATTGCCCAAAAACTAAAAAAAACTATGGCTCTTAGACTATGGAAACACTAAGAGACACTAAAACATTTTTTTGGTTTTAAAAATGAAGTTATTGTATAAAACTTACATAAATAAAAAAAATTGTATACATATTAGGTATCGCCGCGTCCGTGACAACCTGCTCTATAAAATTACCACATGATCTAACCTGTCAGATGAATGTTGTAAATAACAAAAAAAATATGTGCCAAAAAAGCTATTTCTTGTTACCTTGCCGCACAAAAATGTAATATAGAGCAACCAAAAATCATATGTACCCTAAACTAGTACCAACAAAGCTGCCACCCTATTCCGTACTTTCTAAAATGGGGTCACTTTTTTGGAGTTTCTACTCTAGGGGTGCATCAGGGGGCTTTAAATGGGACATGGTGTCAAAAAAACAGTCCAGCAAAATCTGGCTTCCAAAAACCATACGGCGCACCTTTCACTCTACGCCCCGCTGTGTGGCCGTACAGTAGTTTACGGCCACATATAGGGTGTTTCTGTAAACGGCAGAGTCAGGGCAATAAAGATACAGTCTTGTTTGGCTGTTAACCCTTGCTTTGTTGTTGAAAAAAATGGGTTAAAATGGAAAATTAGGCAAAAAAAAGGAAATCCTTACATTTCATCCCCATTTGCCAATAACTCTTGTGCAACACCTAAAGGGTTAACAAAGTTTGTAAAATCAGTTTTGAATACCTTGAGGGGTGTAGTTTATAGAATGGGGTCATATTTGGGCGGTTTCTATTATGTAAGCCTCGCAAAGTGACTTCAGACCTGTAGTGGTCCCTAAAAATTGGGTTTTTGTAAATTTCTGAAAAATTTCAAGATTTGCTTCTAAACTTCTAAGCCTTGTAACATCCCCCAAAAATAAAATCTCATTCCCAAAATAATTCAAACATGAAGTAGACATATGGGGAATGTTAAGTCATCACAATTTTTGGGGGTATTACTATGTATTACAGAAGTAGAGAAACTGAAACTTTGAAATTTGCAAATTTTTCCAAACTTTTGGTAAATTAGGTATTTTATTATGCAAAAAAATAAAAGTACAATATGTGAGGAAAAAACATTCTCAGAATGGCCTGGATTTGTCAAAGTGTTTTAAAGTTATCAGCACTTAAAGTGACACTGGTCAGATTTGCAAAAAATGGCCAAGTCCTTAAGGTGAAATAGGGCTGAGTCCTTAAGGGGTTAAATTTTAAATATAATTTTTTTTTCTGAAAGGTATTTGGGCGAATGACATCCTGTAACGGTATGAGTGCAGGCCGAACTAGCCAGTGGACACAATAGAGTATGTGTGGGCGCCTGACACACACGGGCTTGCTAATGTGATTAGATCACAGTTAAATTTAAAATAGATTTTTTTCTTTTTTCTGAAAGGTATTTGGGCAAATGACACCCTGTAACGGTATGAGTGCAGGCCGAACTAGCCAGTGGACACAATACAGTATGTGTGGGCGCCTAACACACACGGGCTTGCTAATGTGATTAGATCAGTTAACCCCTTAAGGACGCAGGGCGTACCGGTACGTCCTAACTTTAAATGCAGATTCCGGCGCCCCAGGGGTTAATTTGAACAGGATGCCGGATGAAATCATTCAGCCGGCATCCTGTCACAACGCCAGGGGGGGTCATGTGACGCCCCTGTGTCGGCGATCGCAGCAAACCGCAGGTCAATTCAGACCTGCGGTTTGCTGCGCTTTTTGCTGTTTCTGATCAGGGACCGCGGGGATCAGAAACTTTTGAATGCCTAAATTAGAGATTTTTCACCCCCCCCCCTGCACCCCTGCACCGCTGTATGGAAAAGGTTAACTGTCATCGGTCAGGGAGCTCCCTCCCTCTCCATCGGGGGGCTGCTGTGCCTTTGCAGCCCCCCGATGGAGAGGAAGAGAGCCCCCGACAGCCCCCCTCAGCCCCCCTCAGCCCTGTGCTTACCCTTCCCCGTCTGCGAAGTTGTGGCAGACGGGGAAGGTTCCCATGGCAACAGGACGCCTGCTCAGGCGTCCTGCTGTCCATGGTGCTGAACAGATCTATGCTAAAAGCATAGATCTGTTCAGTGTAAGTAAAATACAGTACAGAACCGTATATAGGGTTCTGTACTGTATTATACAGACATCAGACCCACTGGATCTTCAAGAAACAAGTGGGTCTGGGTCAAATTTTTTTTTAAAAAAGTGAAAAAAGTTAAGATAAAAAAAACATTTATCACTAAATAAAAATTTAAAAAATAAAATACACTACACATATTGGGTATCGCCGCGTCCGTAACGACCTGATCTATAAAACGGTCATATTACTTTCTGAAAATTGAAATTTTGCCCACCTTACTTCCCAAAAAAGGTAATAAAAGTAATTTAAAAAGTTGCATGTACACCAAAATAGTACCGATCAAACCGTCTTCTCATCCAGAAAAAAAGGAGACCCTACTCAAGATAATCTCCCAAAAACTGAAAAAACTATGGCTCTTAGACTATGGAAACACTAAAACATGATTTTTTTTTTTTGTTTCAAAAATGAAATCCTTGTGTAAAACTTACATAAATAAAAATAAAGTATACATATTAGGTATCGCCGCGTCCGTATCGACCGGCTCTATAAAAATATCACATGACCTAACCCCTCAGGTGACCATCGTAAAAAAACAACAAAAAAAACCGGTGTAAAAAAAATCCATTTTTTGTCATCTTACGTCACAAAAAGTGTAATAGCAAGTGATCAAAAAGTCATATGCACCCTAAAATAGTGCCAATCAAATCGTCATCTCATCCCGGAAAAAATGAGACCCTACTCAAGATAATTGCCCAAAAACTAAAAAAAACTATGGCTCTTAGACTATGGAAACACTAAGAGACACTAAAACATTTTTTTGGTTTTAAAAATGAAGTTATTGTATAAAACTTACATAAATAAAAAAAATTGTATACATATTAGGTATCGCCGCGTCCGTGACAACCTGCTCTATAAAATTACCACATGATCTAACCTGTCAGATGAATGTTGTAAATAACAAAAAAAATATGTGCCAAAAAAGCTATTTCTTGTTACCTTGCCGCACAAAAATGTAATATAGAGCAACCAAAAATCATATGTACCCTAAACTAGTACCAACAAAGCTGCCACCCTATTCCGTACTTTCTAAAATGGGGTCACTTTTTTGGAGTTTCTACTCTAGGGGTGCATCAGGGGGCTTTAAATGGGACATGGTGTCAAAAAAACAGTCCAGCAAAATCTGGCTTCCAAAAACCATACGGCGCACCTTTCACTCTACGCCCCGCTGTGTGGCCGTACAGTAGTTTACGGCCACATATAGGGTGTTTCTGTAAACGGCAGAGTCAGGGCAATAAAGATACAGTCTTGTTTGGCTGTTAACCCTTGCTTTGTTGTTGAAAAAAATGGGTTAAAATGGAAAATTAGGCAAAAAAAAGGAAATCCTTACATTTCATCCCCATTTGCCAATAACTCTTGTGCAACACCTAAAGGGTTAACAAAGTTTGTAAAATCAGTTTTGAATACCTTGAGGGGTGTAGTTTATAGAATGGGGTCATATTTGGGCGGTTTCTATTATGTAAGCCTCGCAAAGTGACTTCAGACCTGTAGTGGTCCCTAAAAATTGGGTTTTTGTAAATTTCTGAAAAATTTCAAGATTTGCTTCTAAACTTCTAAGCCTTGTAACATCCCCCAAAAATAAAATCTCATTCCCAAAATAATTCAAACATGAAGTAGACATATGGGGAATGTTAAGTCATCACAATTTTTGGGGGTATTACTATGTATTACAGAAGTAGAGAAACTGAAACTTTGAAATTTGCAAATTTTTCCAAACTTTTGGTAAATTAGGTATTTTATTATGCAAAAAAATAAAAGTACAATATGTGAGGAAAAAACATTCTCAGAATGGCCTGGATTTGTCAAAGTGTTTTAAAGTTATCAGCACTTAAAGTGACACTGGTCAGATTTGCAAAAAATGGCCAAGTCCTTAAGGTGAAATAGGGCTGAGTCCTTAAGGGGTTAAATTTTAAATATAATTTTTTTTTCTGAAAGGTATTTGGGCGAATGACATCCTGTAACGGTATGAGTGCAGGCCGAACTAGCCAGTGGACACAATAGAGTATGTGTGGGCGCCTGACACACACGGGCTTGCTAATGTGATTAGATCACAGTTAAATTTGAAATAGATTTTTTTTTTTCTGAAAGGTATTTGGGCGAATGACACCCTGTAACAGTATGAGTGCAGGCCTAGCCAGTGGCCACAATACAGTATGTGTGGGCACCTGACACACAAGGGCTTGCTAATGTGATTAGATCACAGCAAAATATTAAATATAATTTTTTTTTATCTGCAAGGTATTTTCTGTCACACCCTGTATGAATGGTGTGCACTGTGCACACAGTGCTGTCTATGACTGAGCCTGCAGCCTCTCACACACGGGCAGCCAGGCAACTGCAATATATATATATATATATATTTTAAAAAAAGCTGACTGATGTACCAGCCCTGAAAAGGGCTTTTTGGGGTGCTGTCTGGATGCTGTCCTTACAGCAGATGCGTCTGTAGACACAGAACAATGCCCTAGCTAACGCTTTCCCTATTGAATCAGCAGCAGCTACACTCTCCCTCCTCTCTCTGTGAAAGCAGATTCCGAATGAATCTAAAATGGATGCTGTCCTGGAGGTGGGAGGGTCTGGGAGGGAGGGTCTGCTGCTGATTGGCTGGAATGTGTCTGCTGACTGTGAGGTAGAGGGTCAAAGTTTACTCAATGATGATGTATAGGGGGCGGACCGAACATCGCATATGTTCGCCCGCAACGGCGAACGCGAACAAGCTATGTTCGCCGGGAACTATTCGCCGGCGAATAGTTCGGGACATCACTAATGTTATATACAAGCTGTTTCAAAGTACCTCTTCCTTCTAATTTTATCGCAGCATTTGCACTTTATATACACTTGAATATACAGGAAAGAATGTTTCCTAACAATTTTTCCTGTTTTTTTTTGGGGGGGGTTCTGTGCATATTTTTGTTAGTCTGTAAAAGTGGCGTACAACTGGGACAATATGGCTCCCAGCAGCGACCTGGGAGTCCAAGATGCATCCAGACATCGTCCCCATGGTGTTCCTGATCCATTTTGGTGGGGTTTCTGTCACTTTCTGACCTTTTCCAATGGACCAAGCACCCTCCGCTCTTCAGAGCAGGGGGTGTGCCTGGTTGTCTCCCATTAACTTCCATTATACTGGGGTGGTTGGCCGAGCACACGAATATAGCAATGTGTTTTGGGCCAAACACCTGAATACTTTGGTGCTCGATCACTACTTACTGCAGTTTTGCCTTTCAAAAATTAACCCTTCATAGCTATAGAAAAATCAGGAAAACCTAATTCGTTACCATGAAGCACGGGGAAATTTGGATTTGTTGCGAATTGAAGTTTTCCTAAAAATACATAATATGTTAATAAGAAAACTGATAAGGAAACCGGAAAACCAATGTGCCTGGAATGGTCTATTAGGCATGCACACAGACCTCAGGCAGACCTGAGGGTCTCTGGCTACAATTCAAATGCATCGGCACCCCACAATCGGCTCCAAATTGGTGGTCACTAAGTGGTTAACATATAACTGAGGGCCTTTTATGTAATACTTCTCATACCAGTTTCAAATACTGCTGAATACATTTACTGTTATTTTCTTTAGTTTAATAAGGTTTACTATCTACCAGATTTCTGACTACAAATTTCCAGACTATTGAGTTATATAGTAAATTAAGATTAATATAGCATTTTTGGATTTAGAGACCTCTGTGGGGCACACAATAATAATTTAAATGTATAGTATACTTTTCCAATAAAAATATTTTCAATTATATATTTCCAGTTGGTTTACCTTGGAACGAATACTTTTTTTTGTTGTAAAATAATGATCCTCCATGTATACCTTATCTTTTAATTGTTTTTGAGTACTATAGGAAGCACTGAATAGAGAGTGACTGGACTGAGATAGTTAGCTACAATTAGATCCCCCCACAAAGCATGTAGAGAGTTAAGCTGTTTTACTGTTGTTGGCAAAAATAACAGCTTCTTCACAAAGGAAAAGCTTCCTTCCAAAATAGATGCTCATTGACCGTAAACACTGCAATGACCTACATTTTGTAAATTAGGGGGGGAAAAAACACTCATTTGCCTTTGCAGAGTGTAATAATAAAATTTACATGTAAATCAGCCAACCGATCCATTTTGTCAGAATTGCTGCTGATGAAATTTTCTAAATACTATGTACTGGGAGATGAAAAGCGTAGGTGTTATTGCAGCCTATTATTCAGTCACTTACAGAAATAGCAGGCGAAGTTATTTCAGCGTTATTTCATGGTTTTCCTGTTAAACTGATTAATGACTGGTTCAATAAATAGGAGCTAGAGTCTTAAAATCTCCTCATCCTAAAATTATGGTTTCTCCTCTTTGCTCTCTTGCTTCCGTTTTTAACTCACGCTTCAATGCACCGCTCCAAACTGCAAAGCGCTTGCGCATTAAAACCTCTTGATCTGTGAATATTGTACTCACCGCCCCCCTTATGAAAAAAGCCTCCTGCCCACAGGGACAGAATTTCAAGACAGATCTCTATTAGCTTATTTTGATGTTTTTATCCTTTCGTGATTGGGAACCATTCTCTGCAGCCAAAACAGACACATTTCCGAGGGCGTTGAGTGAATTTTTAGATCTCCTTAGAGGAGGAAGCTTAAATAAAACATTAGGCCACTGCCAAAGCTGACTGGCTTGAGTGATGTAACATCTCATGCGGTTCATGCATTTCAATGTAAGTTTACACTCATGTGAACATCAGCTTTGCCATCCTGTATGGCTTTAAGTGAAGGTTTGCACGCAAACATGGCCTCCATGAAAGTTACCTCAGGCTAAAGCACTTCCATCATCGATAAAATTAAGTATTATACTGGGTCTCCAGTGGTTAACTCAGCCTCTGATTTGACTCTAGCTAATGTTTTATTAATGACGTGAGATTGTCCTTTTATTTCCAGTCTCCCGCAGCAGGTGAGATTGTCATATCCACTAAGAGAAAATGAGAGAAGATTGCCAGGCACTCGCGTGGATTGTTTCCGCAGTTCTTAATTTCTGTTGAGAGGCACGCAATATAAACAAAGTTTTGCTTAACTGTGGGAACATTTGTCAGGTCTTTGATACACACAAACTTCCACTTCAGCACTATGAAAACATAGCATTTTTTTTTTTTAAACCCAAGAGCTCGGAGCTTGTTCTGCCTCACAACACATTTTCTGGCTCTTATAATAGGCTGTTGTGCAGATAGTTTGTCAGATGATTTTTCTTTATTCTCTTCTAATGACAGAATTTTAAAACATTTTTGGTTTCAAACTAATGAAAAACCTTTAAATTCAACAAAAAATATATATTTTAAAAATATATTTTTACATTAATCCTTTTTAGAAACAAACAATTAGTGGAATGCTTTTACTGGACGTGGCTTATCAGGGTTTGGCTTTGTAACATCCCAGAGTATGTTACTAAACTCTGTTTCCCTGCTACAACATGTCAGGTGTATATTTATTGTCATCTTGTGTAATCTAACACTGCATTCTCCATTATGTGCATTTTCTATACCTGTTTCATAAATTTGCTGTGATGTTCATGTTTACCAGCAGGTGTCAGCAATGTGTTTAGCATAGACTTAGACAGTTTAGCATATCAAGACTGGAATAGTACATTCCAATCTAGCTCCCCCCCCCCCCCTCTTTGAGGAGGTGTGGAATGTTCCCACTTCCTGCCTCATGGGGAGGAAAGAAAGTTGTAGTTAGTGTACCAGCCACCCTGCTTGGGGAAGGCTGTGTTGGTAGGAGCCACCAGAAACAGGGATCCCAACCTAGGATCCAGCCTCGGCTGAGGCAAAGATCACCCTTCCCAGCCTGAGCCAACAGCCTCAGCTGGTTGACCAGAAAAGCAGCCACCTCCAGCATCCAGGAAGAAGCATTCCCTGTAAGCCAAGCTGTGAGTACATAGCCAGAGTCCAGGAGAAGCCAAATTCCTCCTCAGCTAGTCAGGCCATTACTAAGCAGAAGACAGACAGAGCAGAAGATAAATACCTGCCAGATTCTCCAGGCACATAGTATAGAAGCAGAAGAGATATTGATCCCTGCCATACATTACCTATACCTGCTGGGACCCAAGACTATTGCTGTAACTTATATGGATTTAAAGCTGCCATTCAGTAAAGACAAGTTGGATCATATTACCTGTTTGGATCTCATTTACTGCTATCAAAGTTCCTCAATTACTCCTATTAACAACACTCATTTTATTGCAAGTGAGCCAGGAGTCCAGCCCTACCAAGGTAGGAGACACCATTGACACTACAGAGGCACATTATCCCCCTCTAGCATTCCTCACCTGGTATCTTAAAGGGCCCTGCTACAGTACCTGCGCAAGCTGCAATTGGCGTCACAAACTACTCATAAATAAATAAATAAATAAATATATATATATATATAATCCAGAAAAGTAGGCGGCACTCCGATAAAGATGACAAGTGAACTTTATTCACCCAGGTGGTGCAACGTTTCGGTTCTTCACTAGAACCTTTTTCAAGCAAAGTAACAACTCAAGTCACAGCATTATATACAGGTGAATTAATTAGCATGTTCAACATGTGACCACACTCCACCCAGTGGGTGTGTTACAAAACATGATCAGCCAATACAAACAGTGTATATATCCAAAAAGAAAAATAAAGACTAAATATAAATACAATGAGGCATACATGAGAAAAATTGCATATAGAAATCATTGGTGTTATACATGTTTATAAACAGTGTATCCATAATCACATACTATATCGATCAATTACAGAATCGATCTGCCCAATGGTGCACTGTGATGTGATGAGATAAAAGGAGACATAGCAGAGAGGATGGGGAAACTATCGAAAAAACATACAAGAGGGACAAGAAGAAACCTGCCATGCCGTTGTTCCGCGTTGTTTATGTTCCACTGCGCAAACGCAGTATCGCACCAGTCAGGGATATCCAGGCCGAGGACTGCTGATGTCATCAAAACCGGCCGCAGCGTCATCTTACAGAGTCCCGCCCCACGCGCATGCTCAGTAAACCAGGTCTGTTCCCGGCGCCATCTTACTTGATGGAAACAGATCGCTGCGTCTGTTTACTCAGTGTATTACATCCTAGCCACTTGATCAAAGGGTATGGGCAACCCAGAAAGAAGGGGACAGTCTAGAAACCAGAATGTCACCCATCATATCCACATGAAGCCATGCTGCGGCCACGAATCCCGTGGTCCCTGCAAAGGCGACATTGTGGTTACTGAGTGCCCTCATACCCAAGAGGGATCTCCTCTTTTAGGCATACGGATGTCACAAAGTATAGACAGCAGCTAAGTATCTTGTAATTCAGGTTACCCCTGGTGCTTATCAGGATGCGCAAACGGCAAATATAAAACATTTTTTGCAGGTATCTAAAGAGTAGTAAAAAAACATGAAGGACAAAAAAACGTCCCACATAACCCTCTTCTCTATAGTATGTTTCGATCAGCCCGACCGTCTATGCCAATCTTCAAATAGTGAAGTGTGAGTGATCTATATGGAAAAAGAAAGAAAAAACAATTAATTGTTAAGGCGAGAAAAAATATATATATTTTAATTGAGTTGATTAACTCCCTTAGTGTATACACAAGAAGCCTACTAACATCCGACCTGACTTCAGGGGCAAGCCAACCTATAAAACATCCCCAAAATTATAATCTACATCAGGGATCAGCAACCTCCGGCACTCCAGATGTGGTGAAACTACGACTCCCAGCATGCTCCATTCACTTCTCTGGGAGTTCTGAGAACAGCCAAGGAGGTGTGCATGCTGGGAATTGTAGTTTCGCCACAGCTGGAGTGCTGAAGGTTGCTGATCCCTGATCTACATTTAAGCCATGAGGCTTCAAACTCCCCAACCTGTGAATCCAGCTAAGCTCTCTGTGTCTCAATACCTTAGATCTGTCCCCACCTCGCCTGGGTTGGGGAATCTGGTCCACTATCCAGCATTTCAGGTCGCCCTCCTTATGTTTGGCTTCCGTGAAATGCTTGGATACCGGTAGGTCTTTCCTTTTTTTTCTAATGCTCAGACGGTGGTTGTTAAGGCGAGTCTTCAATTCTGTTGTCGTCTCCCCTACATATAATAAATTACATGGACAAGATAGTATGTAGACAACGTAGCTGGAGTCACAGGTTAGGTGAAAAGGAATTTTAAAAGATTCTCCCGTCACAGGGTGTATGAAGACCTTCCCCTTGCGAATGTATCTACAGTTGACGCAGTTGAGGCAGGGATAACATCCCAGACCCGACTGCGCCAACGTGGTCTGTTTCAAGGATCTCTTTGAGCCTATGTCAGCCTTCACCAACTGATCCTTCAGATTCCTGGATCTACGGTAGGAGAGAAGAGGTGGGCGTTGGAATTCAGAGATGTCACTAAAACTAGTGCCTAGTAGGCCCCAATGTTTGTTCAAGATTTTATTGACCGAAGGACTATGTTCACCATATACAGAAATAAATGGAATTCTGGCCACCTTGTGTGTAGTTTTACGTGGTGTTAATAGGTCAACTCTATCCAAATTCTGTACTCTGTTGATGTGTTCTTTCAACAGCCGCTTGGGATAACCCCTATCTTGAAATTTACGGGCCATGGAGCTCAAGGTCTCTTCTAATTTAGTCTCATTGGATACTATACGCTTGGCTCTAAGAAACTGGGAGAAAGGTAATGATTGTATCATTTTCCTAGGATGGGAACTGTTGAAACAAAGCAACGTATTCACATCAGTAGGTTTGGTGTACAGTTCGGTCTGCAGCACCCCTTCCTTGAGCACCACTTTAGTGTCCAAGAACTGGATCTCAGTTGCGGAGTGAATAAGAGTAAACCGTAGATCCGGATCATGGCTATTGAGGAAGCCATGAAAATCAACCAACTCTGTCTCAGAACCTGTCCATATGAGGAAGATGTCGTCGATGTATCTCCACCACCTCAGCACATGTCTGAAGTGGTGGGACAAATAGACGACATCCTCCTCATAGCACCGCATAAAAATATTTGCGTAGGTGGGGGCCACATGGGACCTCAATAGCCATGATCCGGATCTACAGTTTACTCTTATTCACTCCGCAACTGAGATCCAGTTCTTGGACACTAAAGTGGTGCTCAAGGAAGGGGTGCTGCAGACCGAACTGTACACCAAACCTACTGATGTGAATACGTTGCTTTGTTTCAACAGTTCCCATCCTAGGAAAATGATACAATCATTACCTTTCTCCCAGTTTCTTAGAGCCAAGCGTATAGTATCCAATGAGACTAAATTAGAAGAGACCTTGAGCTCCATGGCCCGTAAATTTCAAGATAGGGGTTATCCCAAGCGGCTGTTGAAAGAACACATCAACAGAGTACAGAATTTGGATAGAGTTGACCTATTAACACCACGTAAAACTACACACAAGGTGGCCAGAATTCCATTTATTTCTGTATATGGTGAACATAGTCCTTCGGTCAATAAAATCTTGAACAAACATTGGGGCCTACTAGGCACTAGTTTTAGTGACATCTCTGAATTCCAACGCCCACCTCTTCTCTCCTACCGTAGATCCAGGAATCTGAAGGATCAGTTGGTGAAGGCTGACATAGGCTCAAAGAGATCCTTGAAACAGACCACGTTGGCGCAGTCGGGTCTGGGATGTTATCCCTGCCTCAACTGCGTCAACTGTAGATACATTCGCAAGGGGAAGGTCTTCATACACCCTGTGACGGGAGAATCTTTTAAAATTCCTTTTCACCTAACCTGTGACTCCAGCTACGTTGTCTACATACTATCTTGTCCATGTAATTTATTATATGTAGGGGAGACGACAACAGAATTGAAGACTCGCCTTAACAACCACCGTCTGAGCATTAGAAAAAAAGGAAAGACCTACCGGTATCCAAGCATTTCACGGAAGCCAAACATAAGGAGGGCGACCTGAAATGCTGGATAGTGGACCAGATTCCCCAACCCAGGCGAGGTGGGGACAGATCTAAGGTATTGAGACACAGAGAGCTTAGCTGGATTCACAGGTTGGGGAGTTTGAAGCCTCATGGCTTAAATGTAGATCAGGGATCAGCAACCTTCGGCACTCCAGCTGTGGCGAAACTACAATTCCCTGCATGCACACCTCCTTGGCTGTTCTCAGAACTCCCAGAGAAGTGAATGGAGCATGCTGGGAGTCGTAGTTTCACCACATCTGGAGTGCCGGAGGTTGCTGATCCCTGATGTAGATTATAATTTTGGGGATGTTTTATAGGTTGGCTTGCCCCTGAAGTCAGGTCGGATGTTAGTAGGCTTCTTGTGTATACACTAAGGGAGTTAATCAACTCAATTAAAATATATATATTTTTTCTCGCCTTAACAATTAATTGTTTTTTCTTTCTTTTTCCATATAGATCACTCACACTTCACTATTTGAAGATTGGCATAGACGGTCGGGCTGATCGAAACATACTATAGAGAAGAGGGTTATGTGGGACGTTTTTTTGTCCTTCATGTTTTTTTACTACTCTTTAGATACCTGCAAAAAATGTTTTATATTTGCCGTTTGCGCATCCTGATAAGCACCAGGGGTAACCTGAATTACAAGATACTTAGCTGCTGTCTATACTTTGTGACATCCGTATGCCTAAAAGAGGAGATCCCTCTTGGGTATGAGGGCACTCAGTCACTCGGGTGACATTCTGGTTTCTAGACTGTCCCCTTCTTTCTGGGTTGCCCATATCCTTTGATCAAGTGGCTAGGATGTAATACACTGAGTAAACAGACGCAGCGATCTGTTTCCATCAAGTAAGATGGCGCCGGGAACAGACCTGGTTTACTGAGCATGCGCGTGGGGCGGGACTCTGTAAGATGACGCTGCTGCCGGTTTTGATGACATCAGCAGTCCTCGGCCTGGATATCCCTGACTGGTGCGATACTGCGTTTGCGCAGTGGAACATAAACAACGCGGAACAACGGCATGGCAGGTTTCTTCTTGTCCCTCTTGTATGTTTTTTCGATCGTTTCCCCATCCTCTCTGCTATGTCTCCTTTTATCTCATCACATCACAGTGCACCATTGGGCAGATCGATTCTGTAATTGATCGATATAGTATGTGATTATGGATACACTGTTTATAAACATGTATAACACCAATGATTTCTATATGCAATTTTTCTCATGTATGCCTCATTGTATTTATATTTAGTCTTTATTTTTCTTTTTGGATATATACACTGTTTGTATTGGCTGATCATGTTTTGTAACATACCCACTGGGTGGAGTGTGGTCACATGTTGAACATGCTAATTAATTCACCTGTATATAATGCTGTGACTTGAGTTGTTACTTTGCTTGAAAAAGGTTCTAGTGAAGAACCGAAACGTTGCACCACCTGGGTGAATAAAGTTCACTTGTCATCTTTATCGGAGTGCCGCCTACTTTTCTGGATTATACATTGGGGTAAGAAGCCTATTCCCCTGGAGACGTGCACCCTCTTTCTCTTTGATTGTGTTCCAGTGCCGCCATTTTTTCCTGTAAATATATATATATATATATATATATCCTGACCCACTGCATCATTGGCCACCGTGCCAGTGTCCTGCTCATTGCAGCTTTATATGGGGTGGAGTTTGTTGATACATGGCCATCAAGGGGTTAAAGACCTTAGAGTGAAGACGAGGGATGAGCAAACCTGTGGAAGTTCGGCTTCGCCCAAACTTAAGGTCAAAGTTGGGGTTCGGGACCCGAACTTGACCCTGAACCCCATTGAAGTCAATGGGGACCTGAACTTCACTTTATTATTTTCCGTTATAACATTGTTATAGTGGAAAATAATAGCACTCTTAAGATAGAATGCAAAAGAATATGGCATTTTGGGGGTTAAAAAAACGACTCCCCTTTATCCACTTGATCGTGCTGCCATAGTGTCTTCTATCTTCTTTCAGCAGGACCTGCAAAAGGACCTGCGATTGAAGTCACGGCGCTCACCACTTGGTGTGAGCATTGTGATGTCATTGCAGGTCCTTCTATCTTCATTCAGAAGGACCTGCTAAAGTACCTGTGATGATGTCACCACTTTGTGAGCTCGGTGACATCATCGCAGGTCCTTTTGCAGCTCCTGCTGAAAGAAGATAGAAGACACTGCGGCAGCGCGATCAAGTGGATGAGGTGAGGTTTGTTTTTTAATCCTAAATTGCCATATTCTTTTGAATTCTGTCTTAAGAATGCTATTATTTTCCGCTATAACCATGGTATAACGGAAAATAATAAAATACCTGAACACCGAAATTTGTAGTTCGGGTTCGCTCATTCCTAGGGAAGATAGCATAGAAACAGCTTCATGTGCTGGTAAAGTAGATAAAAAAATAAAAATAAATGCTGGATATCCCCTTTAATCTAGACCAAACCTCTAAAGTATTCCAGATCCTAAGTTTCAGACTCTATAGTTAACCCTAACCCTCAGACCCAAGATAAGACCCTAAAATTCAGACTTTAGTATTCACAGCCCAGGCGAAACCACATAATTACGACCTAATGAGAACTGTACTGGGACTAGAAAGAAACAGATGCCACCATTATACACCGCCCACCCAATAGCTATACAGTAAAGCCAAACTATGAATAAAGAAAGACCTTGCTGGAGGCAGCACTTAGTGGGTCCTTACCCTTATAGATTTAGGAATAACATAGCAAAGTTAAGCGGTGCATAAACAGCAGGCAGCCCGCATTGGGGAGTACTGTGAGAATAATGGAAGTGATAGTTTTTGCACTGATAGGAATGGTAGCGGTTCACAGTGGCTGTACTCAGTCTGGCACTCTAGGACCGTGAAGCAATGAATGAAGGGCACACCCTTTCTTCCTTTTCCCTTGGGGGATACCCAGGGTCTTTTGAAGACTCCTTCCTGGAGGTAGTTGCGGTGCCTTTGATAAACGGTTGGCAAGGGACAAGGCACGTGTATGGCCAGATAATATCAGCAGTGTAATGATGGTGCAAGGCAATAATCATGCCAGTGTAGGGGTAACAAATCCATTATTCTTTACTGACGTATTTAAGGCAGTTCATAAACAGACCCTGGTAGCATTCAGTTCAGAGTCCAATACTTCCAATGCTGAACATGGGATGGCTGACTTCTAAGCCTCTCCCTCTAACAGATCAAAAGTACTTACCAAGTTGACCAAAAGATTGCACATTTACAATACATACTACATACAGTTCCCACAGCCGCTAGCTAATCCATAGTAAAAGCATGGTGGGCACCGGAAGCAGTGTACCCTTTCCACTAGCAATAAGGCCTATAGAAGAGCAGTAGCACTTACTCCCAACCTTTGCAACGTTCCTTTAAATTGGCCCTCAACAGTCTGTGTATTAACTTCTTTCTTTCTCACAGTATAGTGGTGGCAGTTGTTGGGATGCAAGGATAACAGTCCATTGCAGCAGGTCTCACTTCTGCACAGGCAGATGCTTTCTCTCACTTAGGTCTGTATTATACCAACAGATTGTCAAATTTCTGATCGATCATTGGTCAGATGGCCATTTACACACACACACACAGATCTTTTGTTATACACATCAACCATTGGTCTGTTTGGACAGATATTGGGCACATAATCTGTTTGGTGTAATTTAGGCCTTAGACAGTTTGCATTCAACTACCAAGCTCCTGACCCAAAGTAGAAGGCCCCTTCCCCTCCCACTGAGCAGGCAGCAATAACTAAACAGTGTTCCCATTCAGCTCTTGGACTACAAACATCAGATAAAAAGTGGATTTACATTATGGACATTATCCCATAGAGTAGCAAATTAACCATTTGCATTAACCCTCTGGGGTACTACACATGCTGCAATGAATTTTACCTAACAAGTAAATTACACCATTAACTAAACTTTGTTAGTTCCCTAAATATACAACCTATACGATCAACAGAAGAAGAAAAATAATAGTGGAACACAGAAACACCTAATCAGATGGTCAGGGATAGGAGAATTCTTGATTTGCTTGCTATACAGGCACCAATGTAACCAATAAAACCACCAGACAGTGAACAGTTCTACGTAGGTGGTCTCCAGAGTATCATTATGCTGCAGTGTGACAGCTGCTTTACCCATGATGGCAATGAATGCCTTTGTACTGGCAAATGTAGCTTCAAAATTAAAATCAATTAGCTGTGTCACAAAAACAAAAAGTTCCATGTAGTCCATATTTATACATTTTCAGCAGGAATGACAGAAAATATTATAACATGGATGCTGGGGGATAACATGGAAAATCATAAAATGGATGCTTCAGAATCATTATCTCATTAGAAATACAAGTATTTACTAAAACAGTCATGTCATAAAAGATTACAAGATGCTTTTTAAATCCAGTGAATCACAGGTGAGGTATTCTCTAGTTATAGACATTCTCTTTTCTTTTCCATCTAGCCCAGACTGCAATGACAATCTCTTCAAATGGCTGCAGAGTTTGCTTCTGAAATCAATTCTCAGCCTACATAGCAACAGAAATAAATTCAGACTCTATAATTCAGTGTTTCCCAACCAGTGTGCCTCCAGCTGTTGCAAAACTACAACTCCCAGCATGCCCGCACAGCCAAAGGCTGTCCAGGCATGCTGGGAGTTGTAGTTTTGCAACAGCTGGAGGCACACTGGTTGGGAAACACTGCTATAATTAATGCAGACCCCAGACTCTAAATCAATTGAGACCCACATACCAGATGCCTTTATTAATTTCAGACCTCAGACTTGACCACTAAATTCATACTCCAGTTAAGGCCTGTATAATTGCTTACCCCTTCTTGCTATGAGCTCTTCTCCTGCAGGCCTTGGTCTTCTTCATCTCTGAGCACTTCCACGCATGGCGTCTGATGCCGATTGGCGTCGGGACTAGTAATGATTGAGCATGCTCGGCCGAGTACCGATTCGGCTCGAGTATCGCTATGCTCGGCAGATCCGAGTGCTTTGCCGAGTACCACATGTGCTCGAGCGCCATGCTCAAGTCTCCTCCCCGGACGTTTGGCGCCTTCTAAGCAGCCAATAAACATGCTAGTAAGTATTGCCATCACTGATTGCAATTAGACATGTTTTCTACTTGCATTACAGTTGGCTGGCCGGAACACGTCATTGGGTGCTATATAGAACCCAGTCACGTGGGTTCGGCTCATTGCGAGTCAGGGAGAGCTACTGTTAGGAAGGGACAGAGCGATTGTAGAGTGAATTTGATTTCAATTGCAGTTACACAGTCAGTTTCTGTATTAAACAAACTCTGCTTGCTGTGACCAGTGAGAAGCAAATCAGCACTGATATCTAGGCCGTGTGTGACGCCTATATTTAATCCAAATTGCAGTTACACAGTCAGTTTCTGTATTAAACAAACTCTGCTTGCTGTCACCAGTGAGAAGCAAATCACCACTGATATCTAGGCCGTGTGTGACGCCTATATTTAATCCTATATTTAATCCAAATTACAGTTAGTCAGTTTCTGTATTGTTCAAACTCTGCTTGCTGTGACCAGTGGGAAGCAAATATACACTTATTTCTAGACAGTGTGTGAGGCCTATATTTAATCCAAATATCAGTGACATCCAGTGTCAATATGAAGAAGGTGAGTATTAAGGGACGGGGAAGTGGACTTGTTTCTGATGGTTCACGCAGAGGCCGTGGCTCAGGGCGCGTTGCAACTGTGCCTGCTGCTAGAGCACAAGGAAAACAGTAATCCATGATACCTAGCTTCATGTTCCAGTTTGCAGGGCGTCGCAAGACAACACTCTTGAAGTCAGACCAGTGCGACCAGGTGGTCGGTTGGATTGCAGCAGATAATGCTTCCACTGGGTTAAGCACCAACCTGTCTTCCACCAAGTCCAGTCTGAGTAGCCAACAGTCTAGTCAACAACACAATCCTCACACTGATCATCCTTTCTCCCACCATGTAGAGTCTGGCCAAAAAAGCAATCCGGTACTCGGGTGTTCCGAGGAGCTATTTTCACCTCCATCACTTAATTTGGCCCTCTCCCCAAGCACTCTTGAAGCGGGACATGAGATCTTGTGCCCTGATTCTCAACCTCTAGCGCCTTCACACTCACAAGATGATGTTTAAGGAGGTGGATGATGACGAGACACAGTTGCCATCAAGTCAGCCACAATTACTGTCTGCAGAGGTTGATGAAGAGGATGATATACCGTTGTCAATCACTGAAATTGTGTTGAAGTCAGCAAATGAGGAGGATGATCGGAATGTGGAAGTTGAAGAGGACTTGATGGACGATGAGGTCACTGACCCAACATGGGAAGGCGGAAACGCGAGCGAGAACAGCAGTTCCGAGGGGGATCGATCTGCAGCACCACAACAGGCTGGAATAGGCAGTGGGGTGGCAACAGGGAGAAACAGGCCCGCAAGTGTTCCACGGAGCACCCCCTTGAGGAAATTTCCCTTGTCAAGGGGTAGGTGTTCCGCGGTATGGCGCTTTTTTGCGGAAAGTGCAGACGACAAAAGAATAGTAGTTTGCAACCTGTGCCACACCAAAATGAGCCGAGGTGGTGGTGAGGTTGCTACTGTTCACACCATCATGATCCGCCACATGGCAGCCAAGCACCACAATAAGTGGGAGGAACACATGGGTCCACAATCTGTGTCTGCAGGTCACACCACTGCCTCCTCTTCCCCTATGTTTGGTGACGACCAATCGCCCGTCGAAGGCACAGGCCCGGATGCCTC
Source organism: Bufo gargarizans (assembly GCF_014858855.1). Taxonomy (NCBI): domain Eukaryota; kingdom Metazoa; phylum Chordata; class Amphibia; order Anura; family Bufonidae; genus Bufo; species Bufo gargarizans. The sequence continues at coordinate 293,401,696 of NC_058080.1, read as the reverse complement.
CCGCGCTGCACCTGTTACGTCGCAAGGACCATCAGCGACCACATCCACTTCCCTGTCCCAGCGCACCATCCAAATGTCTTTACCCCAGGCATTTGAACGCAAGAGCAAATACCCAGCCACCCACAGGCCATGGCACTAACCGCCCAACTTTCTAAGTTACTGGCGGTTGAAATGTTGCCATTTAGGCTTGTGGACACCGAGGCCTTTCGCGGCCTGATGTCGGTGGCCGTCCCTCGGTACTCAGTCCCCAGCCGCCACTATTTTTCCCGGTGTGCCGTCCCCACCTTACATCAGCATGTGTATGCTAACATCACCCGTGCCCTGACCAACGCAGTTACTGTTAAGGTCCACCTAATGACTGACACATGGACAAGTTCTTGTGGCCAGGGACGCTACATTTCCCTGACGGCACACTGTGTGAACGTAGTGGAGGCTGGGAGAGACTTGTACCCTGGGATGGTACAGGTGCTACCGACGCCCAGGATTGCAGGCCCTACTTCCATCAGGGTTACCGCCAGCACCTATGTAAGTGGCTCTTCCTCCCCCGTCTCACCAGCAGGCCCTCGCCCATAATGTTTTAGATGGTCAGCTCACCAGCAGGCCCTCACCCATAATGTTTTAGATGGTCAGCTCACCAGCAGGCCCTCGCCCATAATGTTTTAGATGGTCAGCTCACCAGCAGGCCCTCGCCCATAATGTTTTAGATGGTCAGCTCACCAGCAGGCCCTCTCCCATAATGTTTTAGATGGTCAGCTCACCAGCAGGCCCTCACCCATAATGTTTTAGATGGTCAGCTCAGCTGAAGACCCTCACCCCTAATGTTTTAGTGGGTCACCAGCAGGCCATCAATCATACTTTACCTCTCCTGTATAACGTTTCCTCATCCTAAATACCTATGACATTCCCTGTAATGTTTTTGTACTCGTTCCAATGACAGGCTCTCTTAAGGGTCCTGTATTGTTATTTATCATCACTACCTCTCTGAGTCGGTACTGGGAAATTTGAGCGCCCCGCCTGCCTTTCTTGGAAGTGGTAGCCATGACCATCCCTCAGGCTCCCTCTCCAGAAGCGAACCCTGATTCCCCATTACCCGTGGTTACCATGGTAGGCGCAAAAAAGAACATTGAAAGTTGATAGAGCAGACATCCGAATATATCATCAACATCACGGGGACGTTGCGATCAGTTTAGAAGTTATCTAGAGTTAACAAAGCGGCAGCAGGCCCTCACCTACAATTTTTTACACGGTCAGCTCAACGTCCGTTCCTCTTCCAAGTTCATTATCATCAGATGATAGTCTGGCCAACACAATCGTAATCACCGGGGGTCACGTAACTAATTAGCACAGAGGAGTGTCTTTGGTTATCGGAATGAACCACACAAATCGACTCTATCCACACGCTCAAAACGGCCATGCACCACCACCCACAGAATCGCAAAATAGGTATCAATCTGTCAATCCTTTCTGTGTCTGTGAGGCTTCCCGTGTGTAGTCAAATTAAGCCGCAGTCTCCACTCCTGGTAGTGCCCTTCCATCAATTAGTTTAAGTTTCAGCTTTGAACCAAACTCCCCCCGGAACCCAAAGAATTTAGTTTCCCAGAAAATGCTCGGCGGGAAATGGGGATAACACTGTCGGGGATCGTCTTCGAACCTACAACTGAAGTTGTTGATTAATTAAATCGTTCGTGGCAACAAAGGTTTCGGCTGTGGTTCGGCTTGCGCAGGTACAATACGGATGCCACCGGCCATTCCTCTTCCAATGAGTTTAGTTTGATCGTCCAAGAGTCCGGTCAACACAATCAAAACCACCGGCCGTCCCTCTTAGTCATGGCCCCAGTTCCGAAAATCACAAAATTTTTTGTCTTACCTTGCTCTTTATATAAAAGTAGATATACAGCAAAGAATGTTTCCTAACAATTTTTCATCTAAAATTGCTTTTATCTTCGGTTTTGAGAGTTTTATGGTTAGACTGAAAAAGTGGCATACAACTCGGGCAACATCGTTACCAGCAGCGACATTGTAGTCCAAGATGCATCCAGACATCCTCCCCATGCTGTCCCCGACCCATTTTGGTGGTGTTTCCATCAATTTCTGAACTTTTCCGATGAACCAGGCACCCTCCCCTCTTCAGAGCAGGGGGTGCCTGGTTTAGTGCTCGGTTCCTCCCATTGACTTCTATAGGGCTCGGGTGCTCTGTAGAGCATATGAGCATCCCGGTGTGCTCGGGCAGAGCACCAGAGCATCGGGGTGCCCAATCATCACTAGTCGGGACATTGTGTGTGCCACTGCACACAAGGTAATAGCTCTGGCTAGCACCAGGACATCACATGCTGTGGTACCTGAAGGTAAAAATGATCCAGTCCTGCAAAGAAAGCTATCAGTGAAGAGAAGTAATAATAATGACCCTTACCTCTTTACCTATTTACCTTACTTCTCTATGTTTTTGCATAACAGAGCCCACGACAAAGATTTGCTGAGATTGCCCTTTAAAAACAACAACAGTCCCATAAAATTTGGGGCTGCTAATAAGTTGAATATAATTCAGGGGCGTAGCTGTGGGGAGGGGGTGCTGGGTACCAGAAGGGAGCAACAATCAACTTTGTTTTGGTAAAGGTATTTTACTACAGTACTAGGGCAGCAAACTGAATTGTACACCACCTGTCAGTTACTTACACTCCCACTGTTGTCAAGTATATTGGGTTAGCTCTGATACATACTGTACTTGGTGTATGTATGATCTGCATTTGCAATTTGCTTGCTTATGAATTTTCTATGCTGTTTGTGGAATTACATGCTTTTATACTTTCTTCTATGGTAAGGGTGTATTTACAACATATTTTTCTGATATTTCCTTTTCAAAATGTGTATTAGTGACTATTTTTGCTCATCTTCTAGGTAAATTTGGACTGATCCATTTCTAATGTCTGACTTTTTTAAAACTGTTGTAAGAATGTACCTGGAATCATTGTGGATGGAAGGTATGTGTCAAAGAGGTACCTGGCCTCGTTGAAGTAACAGCTGGTATTTTATGTGTCAGCAGAAGCTATTGCTAATTGACACCTTGAGATTTAGCATGGCTGTCATAGCTGATCCAGGGTGGCTCTTACTGGAAGTAGTCAAAGTGCTGGGTGGGTGACTACTCCCCATGTTCCAGGCCGGGTTTTGTCAGGCATAAAAACCTGCCAGCACTGCCAAGTGTGGTGAATTTACCTCCCTTTGACAGTGAGCTCAGGAGTATGTGTGCTGTGAACGTGTGTATGTGAGGGCTGCGCTGGGATTTAAGGTTTGAGCCGGGCTGGAGGACTCGGGCCCCTCTAAAGGTGAACAGGCTGCCTATGGACTTGATGAGGTTGAACTGCTAACAGGGTGTGAATTAACACCCAGGAGAAAAGGTGACTTTTAATGTTTATAAATTCACTGATTGAACACAGTCCTGTTCAGGGGATTTATAGTAGAGTGTGGTCATTTGAATAGGATTCACAGAGGTACCACTGTTCTAAAACATAATCTTTAATACTTTAATGTTAAAAGCCAATGCACCCTTATAATCATAGATGATGAAACAAAAAGAAAATAATATAATAATCAAAAAAGAAAACCAAGTAGCTATTCTTTTGCCCAATGCTTATTGGATGGTAGGCAGATATTCATTGGGCCTTAATTGGGGGCGATGTCCCTAATGCTGGCCCTGATTCTGTCACCCTGCCTGTATACGGAATAGCCGCCCGGCAGGGGCGATCCCGTGTCTCGTGCCTCCTAGTAACCCTAGGATGACCCTAGCATGGGAAGGATTCCAACAATGTGGAGTATCTAGTCCTATTATAAATACGGACTATGGACTACAGGGAGTGCAGAATTATTAGGCAAGTTGTATTTTTGAGGATTAATTTTATTATTGAACAACAACCATGTTCTCAATGAACCCAAAAAACTCATTAATATCAAAGCTGAATATTTTTGGAAGTAGTTTTTAATTTGTTTTTAGTTTTAGCTATTTTAGGGGGATATCTGTGTGTGCAGGTGACTATTACTGTGCATAATTATTAGAATATTATTAGAATAATTGTTGAATATTATTAGAATAATTGTTGAATATTATAATTATTAGGCAACTTAACAAAAAACAAATATATACCCATTTCAATTATTTATTTTTACCAGTGAAACCAATATAACATCTCAACATTCACAAATATACATTTCTGACATTCAAAAACAAAACAAAAACAAATCAGTGACCAATATATCCACCTTTCTTTGCAAGGACACTCAAAAGCCTGCCATCCATGGATTCTGTCAGTGTTTTGATCTGTTTACCATCAACATTGCGTGCAGCAGCAACCACAGCCTCCCAGACACTGTTCAGAGAGGTGTACTGTTTTCCCTCCTTGTAAATCTCACATTTGATGATGGACCACAGGTTCTCAATGGGGTTCAGATCAGGTGAACAAGGAGGCCATGTCATTAGATTTTCTTCTTTTATACCCTTTCTTGCCAGCCACGCTGTGGAGTACTTGGACGCGTGTGATGGAGCATTGTCCTGCATGAAAATCATGTTTTTATTGAAGGATGCAGACTTCTTCCTGTACCACTGCTTGAAGAAGGTGTCTTCCAGAAACTGGCAGTAGGACTGGGAGTTGAGCTTGACTCCATCCTCAACCCGAAAAGGCCCCACAAGCTCATCTTTGATGATACCAGCCCAAACCAGTACTCCACCTCCACCTTGCTGGCGTCTGAGTCGGACTGGAGCTCTCTGCCCTTTACCAATCCAGCCACGGGCCCATCCATCTGGCCTATCAAGACTCACTCTCATTTCATCAGTCCATAAAACCTTAGAAAAATCAGTCTTGAGATATTTCTTGGCCCAGTCTTGACGTTTCAGCTTGTGTGTCTTGTTCAGTGGTGGTCGTCTTTCAGCTTTTCTTACCTTGGCCATGTCTCTGAGTATTGCACACCTTGTGCTTTTGGGCACTCCAGTGATGTTGCAGCTCTGAAATATGGCCAAACTGGTGGCAAGTGGCATCTTGGCAGCTGCACGCTTGACTTTTCTCAGTTCATGGGCAGTTATTTTGCGCCTTGGTTTTTCCACACGCTTCTTGCGACCCTGTTGACTATTTTGAATGAAACGCTTGATTGTTCGATGATCATGCTTCAGAAGCTTTGCAATTTTAAGAGTGCTGCATCCCTCTGCAAGATATCTCACTATTTTTGCCTTTTCTGAGCCTGTCAAGTCCTTCTTTTGACCCATTTTGCCAAAGGAAAAGAAGTTGCCTAATAATTATGCACACCTGATATAGGGTGTTGATGTCATTAGACCACACCCCTTCTCATTACAGAGATGCACATCACCTAATATGCTTAATTGGTAGTAGGCTTTCGAGCCTATACAGCTTGGAGTAAGACAACATGCATAAAGAGGATGATGTGGTCAAAATACTTATTTGCCTAATAATTCTGCACTCCCTGTATTATAAATACAAAAAATAATAAACATATACCCAGATGTAGTGACAAAAACCACCCTAAATATCTGCCTGACATCCCTGCCTCTGTGAGACCTACGCACCGACTTGAAATGGCTCCTGATACCGGAGATCACTGAAGGCCCACTCGACTACTCCTCATGGGCACGCAAGTACCGTTAACCATATCAGTACCTCTGAGGTACGGATCCATATTATATACTGACCTGATAATTACCTGTCAGTTGTATGGACCTGTAGCCTTCTTGGGAGCAGTCATAACCAGACATCATTGTTGATTTTTGCCTTTCATTTGTATTTATGGGCACTACCATATCTGCTTAAGCCCAATACAGTGTCACATGATATAGGCCTACATATATAAATAATGGCTGGGAGATAATAAGTTAGGCAGGCGTTGGATAAAAACTGGCATACCTTTTTGGCTTCAGATTTAACATTAGACATTGGCTTCAGTCTTAGTCAGTCTTTATAATTGTGACTATATCGCTACCTGATGAACTTTGTCTTCTGTTATGTTAGCTGCGATATATCGAATCCATAAGAGGAGCCATTCAGCAGTTGGTATGAAATGTTGATTACCTATAATAGTGATCATCTCGCTATCAGAGAAGAAAAAAATAAAAGGAAAAATAAATAAATAAAACTTGTATATAGTGTTTCTTTATGTACTCAGGTGATTACTATTGGTGATAGGTACTTCCTAGTCAGATATGTCCCCTGATGAGCCTGACACCAACCAGGTGAAACGCGTAGGGACGATATAGGACACCTCTAATAACCTTCTAATTCTATGTTTCTATATTGTGTGTTTAATCTCACCAAATATTTAGGGTGGTTTTTGTGACTACATCTGGGTATATGTATATGTTTATTATTTTTTGTATTTATAATAGTCCAGGTCAAATATAGGGCTAGATACTTCCCATGCTAGGGTCATCCTAGGGTTACTAGGAGGCATGAGACACGGGATCGCCCCTATCGGTGGGACTATTCCGTATACAGGCAGGGTGACAGAATCAGGGCCAGCACTAGGGACATCGCCCCCAATTAATGCCCAATGAATATCTGCCTACCATCCTATAAGCATTGGGCAAAGGAATAGCTACTTGACCTTAGGTTTTGGTTTTCTTTTTTTGATTATTATATTATGTTATTTTTGTTTCATCATCTATGATTATAAGGGTGCAATGGCTTTTAACATTAAAGTATTAAAGGTTATGTTTTAGAACAGTGGTACTTCTGTGAACCCTTTTAATGTTTATAGACTTTCCTTGTGTGTGAACAAACACCAAGCCACCTGCGTTTTGCGATACACCTTATCTGCCTTTAGTTATACACCAGTGTGTGAATAAACACTGCTGTTTGATTCAAGAACTATGTACTTTGCCTCTATACAACATCTGCTAGACATAACTATCAGAGCAAATCCCCACAATTGGTGGAGGGTGCAGGCAAGCGCAGTGAGGCTGGCATGAATGCCGATATATTTTGGGTTTGCATTTTGCCCCACGACAAAATGGAGGCTGTTGTGAAGGCCCTCATAGAGGCTAATTTGCAGCAGCGAGAGACCAACCTGCACCAACTGGAGGCTAATAAGCAACAGCAAGAGTCCAACCAGTTGCTGCTACAAGACGTGATGGCTTAGCAGACAGCAAGAGCAACCCCAAGCGTCCACGATGCCCGGAAAGCAGTCAATGCAGCGATCCTTAAGATGACACCCTCAGACAACATCGAAATCTACCTGGCAATGTACGAGAAAGTGGCCACCAGGGAAAAGCTGCCTTGAGACCAGTGAGCTGAGGTCGTCGCTCCTTTGCTGGCATTAGAGTCCCAGTGGGTGTATTTTGACTTGCCAGAAGATCAAGCGGACGACTACCTAAAGGAAAAGGTTGAGAAAAGGGGACTTTTATTGTTTATGGACTTTCCTTGTGTGTGAACAAACACCAAGCCACCTGCGTTTTAAATACACCTTATCTGCATTTTCTTATACACCAATGTGTGAATTAACACTGCTTTTTGATCCAAGAACTGTGTATTTTGCCTCTATACTGCATCCGCTAGTCCTAACTATCAGAGCGAATCCCCACACTGTGTACTAAATAAAGATATTTGGGGGAGATTTATCAAACTGGTGTAAAGTAGAACTGGCTTAGTTGCCCATTGCAACTAATCAGATTCCACCTTTCATTTTCCAAAGGAGCAGTGAAAAATAAAAGGTGGAATCTGATTGGTTGCTATGTTTTTTTTATTTTTTTATTCCCTGCCTTCCTGGAGCCATAACTTTTTTTGCACCAATTTATATTGCATATGGTGTAGTGGGAAGCTGGAAAAATGGGGTGGAATTGTGAAAAAAATTCAACTTTGGCATAGGTGTCGTGGACGGTGTACAGGAAACAAGACAATGCAACATGCATATATGACTCACTGGATCCAAAGCTAAGGAACCAAAAGGGAGATCCCTGCACAAGACCTGGCACTTTCCCTGGCTGCTCATGAGGCTGGCATGAATGCCGATATATTTTGGGTTTGCATTTTGCCCCACGACAAAATGGAGGCTGTTGTGAAGGCCCTCATAGAGGCTAATTTGCAGCAGCGAGAGACCAACCTGCACCAACTGGAGGCTAATAAGCAACAGCAAGAGTCCAACCAGTTGCTGCTACAAGACGTGATGGCTTAGCAGACAGCAAGAGCAACCCCAAGCGTCCACGATGCCCGGAAAGCAGTCAATGCAGCGATCCTTAAGATGACACCCTCAGACAACATCGAAATCTACCTGGCAATGTACGAGAAAGTGGCCACCAGGGAAAAGCTGCCTTGAGACCAGTGAGCTGAGGTCGTCGCTCCTTTGCTGGCATTAGAGTCCCAGTGGGTGTATTTTGACTTGCCAGAAGATCAAGCGGACGACTACCTAAAGGAAAAGGTTGAGAAAAGGGGACTTTTATTGTTTATGGACTTTCCTTGTGTGTGAACAAACACCAAGCCACCTGCGTTTTAAATACACCTTATCTGCATTTTCTTATACACCAATGTGTGAATTAACACTGCTTTTTGATCCAAGAACTGTGTATTTTGCCTCTATACTGCATCCGCTAGTCCTAACTATCAGAGCGAATCCCTACACTGTGTACTAAATAAAGATATTTGGGGGAGATTTATCAAACTGGTGTAAAGTAGAACTGGCTTAGTTGCCCATTGCAACTAATCAGATTCCACCTTTCATTTTCCAAAGGAGCAGTGAAAAATAAAAGGTGGAATCTGATTGGTTGCTATGTTTTTTTTATTTTTTTATTCCCTGCCTTCCTGGAGCCATAACTTTTTTTGCACCAATTTATATTGCATATGGTGTAGTGGGAAGCTGGAAAAATGGGGTGGAATTGTGAAAAAAATTCAACTTTGGCATAGGTGTCGTGGACGGTGTACAGGAAACAAGACAATGCAACATGCATATATGACTCACTGGATCCAAAGCTAAGGAACCAAAAGGGAGATCCCTGCACAAGACCTGGCACTTTCCCTGGCTGCTCAGCCTATGCAAAAATCCCAAAGGAGGATGGTTGCATATCCACGTACCTCGACTATATAACACCTGAACACCCTACAATAGTGAGGGGACACGACCACCGGCTCCCTACACCAGACACGGAGGGAGTCAGGGTCACCTGGGATCCAGCAAACAGAAAATAACAGATAAATGTACAGCACTTAACATAGTAGCAGACTGGGAAATAGGATCAGCATGCACACACACTCCAGGAAGAAGTATAAGCCGCCCAGTAATGCATTATGGGGGAGGAATTTAAAGGGAAGCAATCAGTCCAACTACATGACAGCTGAGAGAGGCTAACGAGATGAGGAACTGAACATCACAACAAAGAGAACTCAAGGAGGAGGTTCTGAAAGGCTTCTGTCAGAGCTTCTCAGCTGTCTGGTTGTGACAGTACCCCTCCCTCTACGAGTGGACTCCGGACACTCAGAGCCCACCTTCTCAGGATGGGACCTATGGAAAGCCCTGATGAGACGAGAGGCCTTAATGTCCGTCACTGGGACCCACATCCTCTCCTCAGGACCATAACCCTCCCAATGAACAAGGTACTGAAGAGAACCGCGGACAAGACGAGAATCCACAATCCTAGAGACCTGAAATTCAAGATTTCCATCAACCATAATCGGAGGAGGAGGCAAAGGCGAGGGTACAATGGGTTGAACATAAGGTTTCAATAAGGACTTATGAAAAACATTATGGATCTTCCAAGTCTGAGGAAGATCAAGACGGTAGGCAACAGGATTGATGACAGACAGGATTTTGTAAGGCCCAATAAACCTAGGACCCAACTTCCAGGAGGGAACCTTCAATTTGATATTCTTGGTAGACAACCACACCAGATCACCAACATTCAGGTCCGGACCAAGCACACGTCTCTTATCTGCCACACGCTTATATCTCTCACTCATGCTCTTTAGATTATCCTGAATCTTTTGCCAAATAGATGACAAAGACGAGGAGAATCTGTCCTCATCTGGTAAACCAGAAGACTCCTCTCCCGAGAAAGTCCCAAACTGCGGATGAAACCCATATGCACCAAAAAATGGTGACTTATCAGAGGACTCCTGACGACGGTTATTTAAAGCAAACTCAGCAAGGGACAAAAAAGAACACCAATCCTCTTGATTCTCCGCCACAAAACAGCGCAGATATGTCTCCAGATTCTGATTGACGCGCTCTGTCTGGCCATTCGACTGCGGGTGGAAAGCAGAAGAGAATGACAACCGAACCCCCAAGCGAGAACAGAAAGCCTTCCAGAATCTGGAAACAAACTGCGTGCCCCTATCAGAGACTATGTCTGAAGGAATACCGTGCAATTTGACAATGTGATCAATAAATGCCTGCGCCAGCGTCTTAGCATTGGGCAAACCAGGAAAAGGGATGAAATGCACCATTTTGCTAAAACGATCCACCACCACCAGAATCACAGTCTTCCCCGAGGAACGAGGCAGGTCCGTTATGAAGTCCATGGACAGATGTGTCCAAGAACGGGAAGGAATGGGTAAGGGAAGGAGAGGACCTGATGGCCGTGAATGAGGGACTTTGGCACGAGCGCAAGTCTCGCAGGCTGCCACAAAACCCTCAACCGACTTACGAAGCGCAGGCCACCAGAATCTCCGAGCGATGAGATCCAGTGTGGCTCTTGCCCCCGGGTGCCCAGCAAGGACCGTATCGTGGTGTTCCTTAAAAATCTTGTGTCTTAAAGTGAGAGGCACAAACAACCTCCCAGGAGGACAAAGATCAGGAGCCTCTGACTGGGCTGCCTGCACCTCTGCCTCCAATTCAGAAAAAAGAGCAGAGACCACCACACCTTCAGCCAAAATGGGACCCGGGTCTTCAAAGTTCCCGCCTCCCGGAAAACAACGTGACAGGGCATCTGCCTTCACATTCTTAACTCCAGGGCGGAACGTGACAACAAAATTAAACCTAGAAAAGAACAAAGACCATCTGGCCTGTCTCGGGTTCAGACGCTTGGCTGACTCCAAGTAGGCCAGATTTTTATGGTCAGTAAATACGGTAATAGGGTGTCTGGCTCCCTCTAGCCAATGGCGCCATTCCTCAAAAGCCAACTTGATGGCCAACAATTCCCTATCTCCCACATCGGAATTTCTCTCTGCGGAGGAGAGTTTTTTCGAGAAAAAGGCACACGTTCGCCATTTGGCAGGAGAGGAACCCTGAGACAAGACCGCCCCCACTCCCACCTCAGAAGCATCAACCTCAACTATGAAGGGTAAAGAAATATCAGGTTGCACCAAGATGGGAGCGGAAGCGAAACTCTCCTTGATATTAGAAAAAGCCTTACGCGCCTCTACTGGCCAAGAAGAAAAATCTACCCCCTTTCTGGTCATATCAGTGAGTGGTTTAACAATAGAGGAATAATTCAAAATAAACTTCCTGTAATAATTGGCAAAGCCCAAAAAACGCATCAGCGCCTTCTGATTCTTAGGAAGCTCCCACTCAAGCACAGTGCGGACCTTCTCGGGGTCCATGCGAAAACCAGAAGCGGAGAGAAGAAACCCCAGAAATTGAATTTCTGGAACCGCAAACACACATTTTTCCAGTTTCGCATATAATTTATTCTCCCGCAGGATGAGCAAGACCTGACGTAAATGTTCCTTATGAGTCTTGAAATCAGGAGAAAAAAATCAAAATGTCATCCAAATACACTAATACAAATTTTCCCATCAAATGATAAAAAATTCTGTTCACGAAATGCTGAAAAACGGCTGGGGCATTCATCAAACCAAAAGGCATAACCAAATTCTCAAAATGGCCCTCAGGGGTATTGAAGGCCGTCTTCCATTCGTCTCCTTCTCTGACTCTGACCAGGTTGTATGCCCCTCTTAGATCTAATTTGGAAAAGACTTTAGCCCCAACAACCTGGTTAAACAGGTCCGGGATCAGAGGAAGCGGATAAGGGTCACGAATAGTGATACTGTTCAGCTCCCTGAAATCCAGACAAGGTCTTAAAGAACCATCTTTTTTCTTAACAAAGAAAAAAACAGCGGCAACAGGTAACTTTGAGGGTCGTATGTGTCCTTTTCTCAGACTCTCAGAGATATAAGCACGCATAGTGATCCTCTCAGGTTTGGAAAGATTGTATAAACGAGATTTAGGCAGCTTGGCGCCTGGGATGAGATTAATAGGGCAATCGTACTCCCTGTGCGGGGCAAATCCTGAACTCCACTCTCAGAGAAGACATCCGAAAATTCAGAGAGAAAAGATGGTACAGTCTTAGTAGCATCCTCAGAAACAGATGTCGTGAGGCAATTCTCTCTGCAAAAGTCACTCCAACCATTTATTTGCCTTGCTTGCCAATCAATGGTGGGGTTATGTTTAGTGAGCCAGGGTAGCCCCAACACTAGAGGAGTAGGCAAACCGCTAAGGACGAAACATGACACATTCTCAACATGAGCATCACTCACAATTAAACGGATATTGTGAACTATGCCCTTTAATGATTTCTGAGAAAGTGGAGCGGAATCAATAGCAAAAACAGGAATATCCTTTCCCAAAGTGCGCACCTGGAAACCATGAGTTATTGCAAATTGATTATCAATGAGATTGACCGCTGCTCCACTATCCACAAAAATCTCACAAAAAATGCTCTTGCTCTCTAGCGCCACCCTAGCAGGCAGGACAAAACGGGAACTACAAGCAAACGGAAAACCCTCCATTTCCGCCTCAACCCTGCCAACAGTAACAGACGGAACATTTTTAAAAGATTTTTTCCTGTTTGTTTCTTTATTACTCCCAGAAAACTGCCTGAATCTCCTAGAGGGACAAACATTTGCCAAATGATTTATACCTCCACAACAAAAACAAACCCTCCCATGCGAGCTGAATCTTCTATTGTCAGAAGCATTCAACCCCAGCTGCATGGGCTCCTGCTCAGAAGGGGCTGACAGCGACCGAGACCCCTGCGCACAGAATGAGACTGCTGCACTGTCCTGGGACTGAGTATGACAGGAAGGAGATATCTCTCCTCTCTCTCTAAGTCGCCTGTCAATACGAACGGCCTGAGACATAGCAGAGTCCAAGGAAATAGGCCTCTCATGAAAGGCAAATGCATCTTTCAATCCCTCTGAAAGACCATGGCAAAATTGACTTCCGAAATTCTGAGCAGTATATCTCTGCGGATTGTTTACCCTGGCATAATAGACGTAGTCTAGACTCAGCCAGAGCAATACAAACCGGATCATCATATATCTGACCCAGGGCTAAAAAGAATTCATCCACTGAACATAGAGGCCGTGCCCCCTCCGGCAGCGAAAAGGCCCAAGACTGAGCGTTACCCCTGAGCAGCGATATAATGATCCCCACCCTCCGTTCCTCATCACCAGAGGAATGGGGAAGAAGGAGAAAATGGAGTTTGCAAGCCTCTCTAAAACGCACAAAATTCTCAGTACCCCCGGAGAACGTATCCGGGAGCGAGATCTTAGGATCAGAACAAACTCCATGAAGGCAAGCTGAACCGGTCACTTGAAGCTGAGAAAAAGTCTTAAGGAGATCAGCTACCTCCAATGAAAGACCCTGGAAGCGTTCAGCCAAAAGTGAAACCGGATCCATGCTTAAGACGGTTTTGGCGGCTTATAATGTCACGGACGGTGTACAGGAAATAAGACAATGCAACATGCATATAATGTCACGGACGGTGTACAGGAAACAAGACAATGCAACATGCATATATGACTCACTGGATTCAAAGCTAAGGAACCAAAAGGGAGATCCCTGCACAAGACCTGGCACTTTCCCTGGCTGCTCAGCCTATGCAAAAATCCCAAAGGTGGATGGTTGCATATCCACGTACCTCCACTATATAACTCCTGAACACCCTACAATAGTGAGGGGACACGACCACCGGCTCCCTACACCAGACACGGAGGGAGTCAGGGTCACCTGGGATCCAGCAAACAGAAAATAACAGATAAATGTACAGCACTTAACATAGTAGCAGACTGGGAAATAGGATCAGCATGCACACACACTCCAGGAAGAAGTATAAGCCACCCAGTAATGCATTATGGGGAGGAATTTAAAGGGAAGCAATCAGTCCAACTACATGACAGCTGAGAGAGGCTAACGAGATGAGGAACTGAACACCACAACAAAGAAAACTCAAGGAGGAGGTTCTGATAGGCTTCTGTCAGAGCTTCTCAGCTGTCTGGTTGTGACAATAGGTTTATAGGTTTCATTTTTAAGGCATTCCCCATTCCCTGAACTGACATGCTAACATTTTCATAGTTTTTCATGTATTTTATTACCTTGAAAAAATGTTCTGACCCCTTTTTTATATTTATGTCTATGGAGCTGTGTGAGAGCTAATTTATTGCATGGCGATCTATATTTTTTGGTTGATACTAATTTGGAGTGCAACATGTGTTACCCGAACAGTGTAACTCCCTATAGTGTGGTCAATGATAAGAGACATATGGTGGCACAGCTAACCAGCTCATTTTATTCACACACCGCGGCAATAGATATCCACTGCACCTCTTCGTACAACATACAGTGTTGCGGTGCTCAAGCCCTCCACGAGTAATGATGAAACTAGCAAAAATTGGCTACGAGACAGTAGGCCAAAGGGGAACTTTAAGTGTGGAAATTGTTCCTTTTGTAAGTTTAACTAGTATACTATCCACCACAGGGTTAATAGCTTTATCAACTGCAGAAGCACATTTGTAGTCTAGTCTCATATGTCAGTGCGGCCACTTCTATATAGGGAAGACGATCAGGTGTCTGTTCGAAAGAGTTAGGGAACATATAAACTTTGTAAAGTCAGGGAAAGGTTGCCCAAGGTTTATCAAGCATATGAGAGAGGTGCACGAGGGTAGCTATCAAACTTTGAGGTTCGGTGGTTTTGAAATGGTTCCGAACCCACCACTAGGTGGGGATAGACACCGCCTGCTACTACAGAAGCTAAGTGGATCCTCCGCACTGGAGCGTTAGGCCATTTAGGATTGAATGATAGGAATGACCTGAGTGTTTTCCTATAGATTATTACTGTTTACATGTTTTTAAATGCTATGATGTTTTGTTACTTGTTTGTTCAAATTGAGGTACGGTGGCATTATGCGTGCCCATGGCAACCTTAGATCGTGATGCTTAAAAAACAGCGCGAGATTACGATTACGCCTGAAGAAGCGCATGCTAGAGCGAAATGGCCCTCGCTGCTGCTATGTGTGGGAGTTATGCGTGTCGCACCGGTCTGCTACACGCTTGTGTTGTACCAATAAAGAAGCACTTTAAATAGATTCACAGTGCTGAGTGCCGCCCTATTTATTTATTTTTGTTTTGGATAATACTATAGCGGGGGCGTTGCTAGGGTCTCAAAAGATTCGGGGCACAAGCCCTAATGAATATGGCTCAATTCTCTAAGTAATCCCCCCTCCCCCCCCACACACCGCATTTTGCTGTACTTGCTATACAGCAACACATACCTCTCACATCGAGGGCCTCCCAGGTGACGTCTCCTCGGATGTAGATCTTCTCTGTCTTCATCTTCTCCATTCGGTCCGTACAACTTCTCTCAGCCGCCTCGTCTCTGCAGAGTGTGACACACAGACATCTTAGCTTCCTCACATTTCTATCATCATCCCCCAACCTAGAGTATTATCCTGCTGCTCGCTGTGCCCCCAATATCCCCAGATATTATCCTGAAGAAAAATGTGTGCCCCCATAGTAATACTGCCCCCCTACAGTGCCCCAACCGTGATAATGCTCCCCAAGAGTGCCCCATTAGTAGAAGAGCCCTCCAGTATTAATAATACCCTCACAGAGCCCCCAGTACAAATAAAAACCCCTATTGTTCCCCCAGTGGTAATAAAGCTCTCTACAGACCCGTCAGTAGTAATAAGGCCCTCCATAGTGCTCTTAGTAGAAATCATGCAGATCTATAAGTCCCTCCTATAGAGCCCCCAGTAGTAAAAAGAATGCCTATAATGTCCCCTGGATTTGCAGTACCCCCTTTTGTTATATTCCCGTCTCCACCATACAGTCCCATGTAAATAACATCACACCATCTCTCCTGCCTCCTCCAAAATACAGTCCCATATAAATAACATCACCTCCTCCCCAGCCGCCTTCAACATACAATCCCAAGTAAATAATATCACCCCCTTCCCAGATGCCTCCAACATGCATTCCCATGTAAATATCACCCCCTCAGCATTCAGTCCCATGTAAATATCATTCCCCCCACCAGCCACCTTCAACATACAGTCCCACGTAAATAATATTGCCCCCTGAACATTCAGTCCCATGTAAATAACATCACTCCCTCCCTCAGACCCCTGTAACATTCAGTCCCATGTAAATAGCATCACTCCCTCTCACAGCAGCCATCAACATACAGTCCCAGGTAAATAACATCACTGCCTCCCCCAGCCCCCTCTGACATACAGTTCCATGTAAATAACATCACTCCCTCCTATAGCCACTATCAACATACAGTCCCATGTAAATAACATGACCCCCTCCCCAGCCACCTCCAACACACAGTTCCATGTAAATACCATCCCTCACTTCAGCCCTAACATACAGTCACAGTTAAATAACCACAACTCCCAGCATTGCTCTGCCTCTGCCTTCACTTACCTCTCCTGATGCAGCAGACATCACCTCAGCTATTTCCCCTCTTCACTACCCCCCTCTCCTGCACTGGTCACATGATGGTGACATCATTGCAGGTCCTTCTCAACCACTGACTGTTTTACTGGTCACATGACCAGTGATGTCACCACAGGTCCTTCAGCTCTTCACCCGCATTAGATTCAATTGTATTGCCGTCCTGTGGATGGCAATACAGTTGTATCTAGCAGGCAGACAGGACATTCGGGGCCTGGGACAAAACATCAGAGGCCTAGGCCCGAATGTTTTAACCTAGCAATGCCCCTGTCCTACAGTGTAACAAGCTTTACACATTGTTAAAGGAAATGTGTCACAATTTTTTTTTCTGCCAGTTAAAACCAGATAGTGACAAATATCCTTTTTTCTAACCAGTTTTTATTTTTCTGATTGCAGATTGTATTATTCTCTTCCATGAACATGATTATGGGGTCGGCCATCTTGAGCTGTTCTTAACAGAATTTACAAAGCATTAAAAAATATTGCTTTACGGCAGCCATATGGGCCATGGTGGTCA
Source organism: Bufo gargarizans (assembly GCF_014858855.1). Lineage (NCBI taxonomy): Eukaryota > Metazoa > Chordata > Amphibia > Anura > Bufonidae > Bufo > Bufo gargarizans. The sequence goes on along the minus strand of NC_058080.1, from coordinate 293,384,523 downwards.
GGAGAGGACCCTATTGACTTCTGTGGAGAGTTTTCTAGGCATGCTCTGTGACCTGTGCAGAGGTTATTGTACTAGGAAAGAATTGATAAGCTTTGACAATCACACATTGTGAATGGTGGATCCTGTCTTATCTATACACAGAGGTGATACCTCCTTATTATTACAGGCAGGTTTAGAATAATAGATAACTGCAGTAAAGTGATCTTTACAGACCAAGAAGTGGCGCCAATTATTAGACATAGTGGCCAGTGTGAAAACTGCAGGAGTTTATGTTTTTATATATATATATATATATATATATATAATTAAAAAATTAAAAACAACATTATCAAATCGCGAATATCGGCACTTCAAGAATTTGCGAATATTTAGAATATAGTGATATATATTTGTATTTTCGAATATTCTAGATTTTTCTTCATCTGAACCCATGATCCCTCCCTGCTTCTTGCTTGTGGGCCAATGAGAAGGCTGCTATGTCTTTGTCTGAGCTTAGCAACATCCCTAGCAACCAATAGGAAAGCTGCCTACCCCTTACTATATAAGAACCTCCCCAGCAGTCATTTTCTACAGTTTTTTAAAGTTCTGAGAGAGACAGCATTGTCATTACTGTGCTCTGTGCTTTCCACTCATTACATTAGCTAGATACTTAGTAAGCTCATATATATATATATATATATATATATGTGTATATATATATATATATATATATATATATATAAAAAATACAGATAGTTAGTGGGAGATAGTCAGTGTAGGTTAGATAGTGATATAGTGTAGTTGAAAGGTTCCAGGCAGTGTGATAGGTTCTGCTGTCCATACATACATAATACATACATGGTGCTGTGATGTCACAAGTTCACAACAATACTTATTAATCAGTATCAGTAATATCTAGTCAGACCTGCTAAAATGTGAAGTTGCACGTATTGCGCCAAAATAAGCGCATCATTAATTGCCGATTAGCTCAATCGCGTATATATTGGAGCACTCTATCTGCATATAAAGCCATTTTTAATAATCTGCCGTTCCAAACATTTTCTCCAGTCTCAGGAAACTTATACTAGCTTGGAAAATGTTGCCAAAGAGACCCACGGCTGTATTGCGCGCGCTTTACGCGAATATAACAGTGCCGATTTTCACTATCAAGAAAATAATAGCAAATTCTCGAATTCGTGAATATATGACAAATATTCTACAAAATATTTGTGAAATATCGCAAATTCGAATATTGCCCCTGCCGCTCATCACTTAATATTAAATGGTGCCATTAAAAAATAAAACTTGTCTCACAAAAAACAAGCCCTCATATGGCTATGTGAACAGAAAAAAAAAATATATATATATCTCTCCGGAAAGGCAAGGAGTGAAAAACAAAACAAAACACAAAAATGAAAAAAAAAAAACAGGGGTGAAAGAATTAAAGCAAATCTGTCACTAGCAACCTCCCTATCAAAATGTTTGCATAGACACATAGCTGTGGTTCACCTGATTAAAACACTGTTGAGGAAGGATTGAGACGTATGCATATATATATCCATACATGCATGCAAATACGTGCGTGCATGTGTGATATATATGCATGCACTGACTGCCACATCATAGGATGATGTGCCCAGCATCTGCGCACGTCTGCCCCTAGTGGTCCACAGGGACTCATTGTGGCCCCTGTGGAAAATATGTGCCCCCAAATAAGTATATATATATATATATATATATATATATATATATATCTCTATGTGTAGAGGGAAGTATATTCAATTCCCTATGAACTCTTATCAACAGTTCATCCCCTATGTTTAGAGTAAAGCTTGTGCTGATAGCCTGTAGGATAACAGCTGATTAGTATCTTGTCCTCTTTTGTTCAGGCCCCAAACAATCAGACTCTCTGGCACCGTTTGTCAGGGGGCTTTCTAACCAAAGATATCATAAACCTGTTTTCAACACCTCTGCCCCATGGCCATGCCCCTACTCCCAGCATTTTGGGACTAGGGGGGAGGACTCTGGGGATTTGAGGAAGGCACACTATGATGTTGCATGCCTGATGAGGGGGGAGGTGGGCTGTTTCTGAGGCTGATATAGGAGCCCCAAGCAAGGAACAGGGTCTCTTGCAACCAGACTAGAATCAGAGACACAAGGGAGAGAGCAGCTCCATGATGACCACCTGGAAAAGGCCTACTAACTCTGGAAGGATTAAGTATCTACTTGTCTAGCCCTTACCTACCCCTCACAAACCCCCTATAACCCCTTCCCTGCCACCAACACATCCCATACTTACACCCCTGATGGCAACCCCTGCATCCCCTGAATAATATACCCCTGCAGCACAGAACCCCTGCATGCTGCCCTGCCACACACCCCCTCACTGTACACTTGCAGGGTATTAACCCCTGCATTGCTGTACAGCCCTGATCACCCCCATTGTTAACCCTTCCCTGATCTACTTGTGTTTGTGGTCTGCTTACACCCCTGTAAGACCACTGTTAACCCTCGTCGTACCCCATAGGGATAGTAAATAGAACCAGGTGGGTGGGCTGTTAATATGTGTATGTGTGAACTGTACAGTTAGTTTATGGGTGGAATTTGGGAACGTGTAGTGTAGTATAGTACTGTATATTTAGTGCTGTATTGTTAGTGTATTGCTTGCTTAGTGTATTAGGTTTTAATAAATACTGTGTTTTATGTACAACTATCTGTGTAACGTGTAGTTATTAACGATAGTTAGTTTAGTAAGGCGCATGCAGCTAGCGTAGTGATTAGTGTAAGGCAAAGTATAGTCAAAGCATTGTATTGTTTTTATATAAAGGTATAAATAGGCGGAGTCATTCATAGATGGCTCCTCCTATTTATGAATATTAATTTATTGATATTTGTATAAATATTGGTGATTAACATTCCCCCTTTACAAACACTGTTTTTATTTTGTCGATCAGACAATACGTTTCCGAGTTATGATACTTTTTCTTAATATGCAAACTAGGGCTTTGGTGTAATGAAAGCATCACCATTGCTTTTTTTGTACCCAAGTTCTGCTTCTTTCTGCAGTCAGCCCCTCCCTCACTACTTTGCCACTGTATGGACCGATCAAAGCAGCCAGGATAGGGCTGACTACAGAAAGGAGCAGAGTTTGGGTACAACAAGAGCAAATATGATGTCATCAATTGCAACAAATGCCTAATTTGCATATTAAGAAAAAGTATTATAAATCAGGAACAGAGTTTTGGAGGAATAAAAGAAAAAGTGTTTTAATAAGGTGAACTAAAGTTATCTGTCCATGCAAAAAGTTTGATAGGGAAGTTGCTTGTGACATATTCCCTTTAATTATCGCAGACAACTACATTAAGTTATCAAATCTGTACTGGTTTCCCATGGTCCAGGAAGCTCCATCTCTGCATTCTTTCTAACACAACAGGAGCATATTGTTTAACTTAGTTCATTAGCTAAGCAAGTTCATTCTTCCTCATGGCTAAAGCAGAGAAGGGGATACAACTATCACATTAGAAGGGAATAGGGATATGCTATTTAGCCTAGCAACTAAGATTGCCATAAGGCACCTTGTCGACAGCACAAGTTTTTATATGACTAGCTGCTCAAAATATTATTTTTTGAAGTACACACATACTATACTATAGTGCAGGAGTACTCAACTGGTGGACCATGGTCCAAATTGGGACAGTGGATGCCAGCTGTCTGGCCCTTTTGCTGTCTGGACCAGAGGGCAATAGGCATATTAAGCAGAGATCTGTGCGTTCACATGGTCACACAGCCCTGCTACTTCTGTTTTCATCTCAACACCGGGACAACAGAAGTGAGAAGTTCCCTCTTTTGCTGCCACCAGCTGAAGCAAGAAGAGATGGGGGAAGGGAGATAGGAAGGAGGAACAGTAGGAAGAGACAGTGCACAGCAGGAACATTTTACTGCAGGCAAGTACCGCCTACTACAGTATTAGTGGCACATTCCCATCTTCTGTGCCTGTCTCTTTCTATGAATGTTGCACTGTACCAAGGCTATTTAAAAGTTTAAAAATGTTTAGAAAAAACAACATAGTTTGATGTGGGATTAAAGCACATAGGGTTGTCAACTTAGTGTCTCACATTAGTTAGCCTGACATTAACCCCGTGTTGACCAGCCATATGCCTTTTTACGGCAGTCACTAGGGGGTCTTAGGCTGGGCCGCCACTTTTTTATAGAAGCCCAGTCTAAGCGCTTCACAGGTCCCCCGTGCAGCGGGGAGCGGGGACCCGGCTCTCACATGAGAGCCACGGCCCTGCTCTAACAGCCTAGACTGGCAGGAGTGCCGATCCTGGCTGTGGGGCCCGCTGCATGTAAAGTGCTGAGAGAGGGAACAGACTCCCTCTGTCTCCCTGCTAATGCGATCGCGGGGTGCCGATGTGTGTGAAGGCTGCCTGGGGACTGATGTAGGTCCCAGACCAGCCTTGAGTAATTTCCAGCAGGCTGTGCCTCTCTGGCGCAGCCTGCTGGTGAATGTCAGAATAGCATTGCCATTGCAATGCAATGCACTATAGGGATAGTGCATTGCGTTTTATAAGCAATAAAAAAATCTGTCTGTTGTAGTCCCCTTGTGGGACTATTAAGTGGTAAAAAAAAAGTAAAAAATAAATAAAAAAAACTCATTTATTCAATTTAAAAAATCCCATTAAAAAATTACACTTTGTTTTCCATTGAAAATATGCGTTCACTTGAATGGAGCTTAGCCCCGCCCAGGCTAGTTGATACTAGTCGTGACGTCACTGGGCCAGCGGTAAACAGTGAGAAGGCCGCAGCGCTGCTGGAGCACCACTGCCTTCTCAAACAGCTGATCGGTGGGGTGTCGGGCCCCCTCCGATCAGATGCTGATGATCTATCCAAAGTTTAAACAAACTGCAGAACCCCTTTACCTCCCTCAAAAAAGTTAATCAGTAAGTGTATCCAAAAAACCCACAAGATACAAGCCCTTATTTAGCTACATTGATGGGGAAAAAAATAATAATAATTATGGCTCTTGGAAAGCGGCAACAAAAGGGCTGTGTTTTTTTTCCCCCATAAGACATGTTATGTAGCAGTAAAAGAAAAAATAACTATATATCTATCTGGCTATCTATTCAGTAAAAAAATAAAAATAATATAATATATATATATATATATATATATATACACACACACACACATATTTGGTATCATCATAATCAGACCTGGCATACCCAGGGAAGTGGACCTGTACAAATATAGTTAAGCCCCTCTATTGTAGTGTATATTCAGACCGACCTGCATACATTGAAAACTATTCAAATGGCGCTGCATCTATCATGGGAAATCAATAATTGAGCAATATAATGTATGTAATTATTCAAGACATTTATCTCCCTAGATAAATTAAATGTATTATAGTATTTGTGACAGGTACAAATGACTTACCACAACATATTTTTGGTGTTTGCATACTGGCTCCCTGGCAGATGTAAAATTATAACATATAACATGTTACTCATACAACTTAGAAAATGCTTACTATATTTATAGTGCACTAAACCAGCAACACTACATATCCCATGAAGGATATAAAAAATAAATAAATAAGGGTAAGTGCTATGTAACAGTAGGATCCCCATGAAAAATCTGTAAACAGTCACCCAACCTACACAATAAAGTATGTTTTATAATACTGGTGTATTCGTATGTGGCAATGAGTCATTTTTGGAATGACTGCTATGTTTAGCTACACTCATAGCATAACTGATATATGCCCAGTATACTTGACCCAAGTATCAATAATAATTGAAAACAAGGCTAGTTTCACACTGATATGTTTTTACCATATCAGAATTTGTGTCTGAATTGATTTTAAACTAATCAAATATGCTCCAGTTGGGCTGAAAATTGGTGTACAACACTATGAGGTCTCCTAAGATATCCCCAATAAGGGGATAGGGTTTAAGCACACACGGTGTTATGGGAAAAAACTGTGGCTTGTTGGAACCAGGCATCAAAAAATTATACCTTAACCCCTTTAGGACTTAGCCTTATTTCACCTTAAAGGGCTTCTGTCACCCCACTAAACCATTTTATTTTTTTTGGGTTTACTTATAATCCCTATAGTGCGATTTCTGCATACATAAGCTAAATAATCATTTTGGTCCAATAGAATTTGTTAAAAACGTAATTTTAAAATATGCAAATTATCTTGCTACCAGCAAGCGTTTTAAAGTTATCACCACTTAAAGTGACACTGGTCAGATTTGCAAAAAATGGCCTGGTCCTTAAAGGGCTTCTGTCACCCCACTAAACCGTTTTTTTTTTGTTTACTTATAATCCCTATAGTGCGATTTCTGCATACATAAGCTAAATAATCATTTCGGTCCAGTAGAATTTGTTAAAAACTACATTTTAAAATATGCAAATTTTAAAATATGCAAATTACGGCCTGCGCCAATGACGTCACATCTACACCCAGCACAGGCGCATTGAGGATGGAGCGGCCGAGCGAGCGGCCGCCTCTCAGTGCGCCTGCGCTGATTAAAGACAGGTACGGCGCAGGCGCGATATTTTGAATTCAAACAGGGCCAGCAGAGAACGATCTCGTTCCCTGGCCCTGTCAATCAACATGCGGAGGGGGCGCCTTTAGGATCGGAGGATGCGGCTGCTACCAGCAAGTAGCTGCCCTACTTGCTGGTAGCAAGGTAATTTGCATATTTTAAAATTTAGTTTTTAACAAATTCTACTGGACCGAAATGATTATTTAGCTTATGTATGCAGAAATCGCACTATAGGGATTATAAGTAATCCCTTTAAGGACCAGGCCATTTTTTGCAAATCTGACCAGTGTCACTTTAAGTGGTGATAACTTTAAAACGCTTTGACTTATCCAGGCCATTCTGAGATTGTTTTTCGTCACAAATTGTACTTCATGACACTAGTAAAATGAAGTAAAAAAAAAAATCATTTTTATTTATAAAAAACACCAAATTTAGCAAAAATGAAGTAAAAAATTGCAAATTTCCAAGTTTAAATTTCTCTACTTCTATAATACATAGTAATACCTACAAAAATAGTTATTACTTTACATTCTCCATATGTCTACTTCGAGTTTGGATCATTTTGGGAATTATATTTTATATTTTGGGGATGTTACAAGGCTTAGAAGTTTAGAAGCAAATCTTGAAATTTTTTTGAATTTCAGAATTTAGATTTTTTGGCAGATTTTCCATTTTAATCCATTTTTTCCAGTAACAAAGTAAGGGTTAAATACCAAACAAAATGCTATATTTATTTATTTCCCCGATTCTGTAGTTTGCAGAAACACCCCATATGTGGCTGTAAACTACTGTACGGGCACACAGTAGGACGTAGAGCGAAAGGTGCGCCATATGGTTTTTGGAAGGCAGATTTTGCTGGACTGGTTTATTTACTCCATGTCCCATTTGAAGCCCCCTTGATGCACCTCTAGAGTAGAAACTCCATAAAAGTGACCCCGTCTAAGAAACTACACCCCTCACGGTATTCAAAACTGATTTTACAAACTTTGTTAACCCTTTAGGTGTTGCACAAGAGTTATTGGCAAATGGAGATGGAAAATTTGCCAAAAAATTTAAATTCTCAAATTTTATTTTAATCCATTTTTTCCAGTAACAAAGCAAGGGTTAACAGCCAAACACAATGCTGCATTTATTTCCCTGAATCTGTAGTTTGCAGAAACACCTCATATGTGGCCGTAAACTACTGTACAGGCACACAGTAGGGTGTAGAGGGAAAGGTGCGCTGTATGGTTTTTGGAAGGCAGATTTTGCTGGACTGGTTTATTTGCACCATGTCCCATTTGAACCCCCCTGATGCACCCCTAGAGTAGAAACTCCATAAAAGTGACCCCATTTTGGAAACTATGGGATAAGGTGGCAGTTTTGTTGGGACTATTTTTAGGGTACAAAGGTTTTTTTGGTTTATCTATATTACATTTTTGTGAGGCAAGATTACTAGAAATAGACATTCTGAAATGTTATCTCCAATTGCCAATAACTCTTGTGGAACACCTAAAGGGTTAACAATGTTTGTAAAATCAGTTTTGAATACCTTGAGGGGTGTAGTTTCTTAGATGGGGTTGCTTTTATTGAGTTTTTACTCTAGGGGTGCATCAGGGGGGCTTCAAATGGGACATGGTGCCCAAAAAAAAAGTCCATCAAAATCTGCCTTCCAGAAACCATACAGCATTTCTTTCCTTCTGCGCCCTGCTGTTTGGTCATACAGCAGTTTACGACCACATATGGGGTGTTTTTGTAAACTGCAGTATTTAGCTTAGCGCATTAACCCTTGCTTTGTTAGTGGAAAAAACGGATTAACATGGAAAATTTGCCCCAAAATTGCTTTTTTGGGACCTTTTTTTTATAGAGCAGATTCTTACGAACGCGGTAATAAGCTAATATGTCTACCTTTTATGTATTTATTTATGTTTTACACAATATTATCTTTTTATAAAGAAAAGAGTCATTTTTTTTTTTTTTTAGCCGATTATCTCATGTAGGGGCTCATTTTTTGCGGGATGAGAGGACTGTTTTATTGGCACTATTTTGGGGGGCATATGACTTTATCGCTTGCTATTACAATTTTTGTGATGTAAGATGACCCCAAAAACTTTTTTTTTTTTTTACCGTGTTCATCTGAGGGGTTGGGGGGGGTATTTTTATAGAGCAGATTCTTAGGGACATGGCGATACCTAATAAGTCTACTTTTTTATTTATTTTAGTTTTACTAAATAATATTTTTGAAATAAAAATGTTTTTAGTTTTTCAAGTCTGAGAACCAGTTTTTTATCAGATTGTCAGTGGCTAAATTGGGATAAAAACTTGGTACTCCATGGAAGTGTGGTATTTATGCAGGTCCCCATCTGGTGGCCACGCCCCTAGGGGATCAGACGGGAGACTGTGACACAGGACAGACACGCAGCACCCAGGACACACAGACACAACATATCCCCACAATGCATCATCGTTTCCTCCTCTCTGTCCTGGAGACACCCGAAGTGCAATTCAATTATCTCTCAGGACAAAGGGAAATCGCCAATACACATGTGGGAACAACAGGACAGGAATCACCACCCAAACACACAAAATCCTCCCTTCTGTCTGTGATATAATTATAGATTAACATAATCATCACAGACAGTAAAAATACAGTTTTTAAACATACACTGTAACTTTAAAACCAGACATTCCATCTCCATAAAAATTACATATTTAAACTCAGCATACATCAAACATAAACACTTCCAAAAATCACACAAATCCCTCCAGCGGATCAAAAGTTAAGTGGAAGTCCTTTATGACCGACCACAAGCACAATTTCCTGCCCAAAACAGTTCCATAGATTTGGGCTGTGCGGTCGGTCAATTTCATGCAGAAAAACGACTAAGTCCCATCTTCGAATGGGACTTAGTCTCTGGAGCTGAAAGTTCAGTATGGAAGAAGGTAAGGGTCAGCGGTGTTCGTGTATTTGCGCATTCGATTTTAGTTCCACAGAATCTTTAGTATACACCGCTGACCGCGTTTGGTCCTATTAACAGTCCAGACATGCGGCATAGTTCTGTTACATGGTTCTTGAAGGGTAATATGTCCCAGGGCCATAGTCGTAGGGCAGGAGGCTAGCCATAAGTTTTCTACAATGCCCAGTGGCAAATGGCAGTTTGTCACATGGGGTCTGGAAGAGGATGTCCCCACTCCAGTAATGCCTGACACTAGGTTTCTTGACTAGGCCCATATGCAGCACAAGGCCCCAAAATGCCCTCATATCGGCTGCACTGATTGGCATCCAGCCACCCGGCGTAGCCAAAAAGGAGCCCGGGTGTTGAGCAACGAACTGTTGGGCGTGCAGGTTCGTCTGCTCCACCATTATATTTACCAGTTGGTCACTGAAAAAATAACTAAAAAAGTCATATTCAGTGAGGCCCACTGTGGAAATCTGGATTTCTGGTTGGCCTACAAAATCAGGGCTTAAATAGCTCTGGGGTATACCAGACAAGTTCACCGGCAGGGGGCTCCAGTGGATTTAATTGGTGGGCCGGAAAACTAGTACGAGCCCCGGAGCTGTTCGTACTAGGGTGGGCCACAGGGTCCCTATCAAGGCAGTCCCCTTGCTCCGCCTGGCGGCGTCTCCGCCGCCTTGGGGGCTCATCATCATCACTAGATGATTAGGAGGATGCGGATGACAACAGGAAAGTGGGGTCATCCTCGTCCTCACTGGGACTCTCGGACTCGGAGGCAAGCTGGGCGTATGCCTCCTCGGCGCAAACATCCGGCGGGCCATAGGGGAGTGTGTGTCTTCTTGTGTGTGTGTGTGTGTGCGTGTAAATCTTTATTCAGTGTGCGTGTGTGTGGGGGGCACGGGTGCTCGCGGACTTATCCCTAAAACTAACAGAAAAAAAAGACTAACTAAAAAAAGGGGAACAAATTTGAAAAAAAAAAAAAATTAAAATTCATCCCAGACCCTAGACCCCAGATTTAGGGGGATGCAATCACAAACTCTTTTTTTTTTTTTTTTTACTTCCACTAACTTTCCCTTTATTATACCTGCCTAACCCAACCTTTCCCTATGTACCTGATTGAACAGATGGTGGGTGCTGGGGCACAGATGGGGTGATGGGCACAGAATGGGTGATGCCTGGATAAATAGGGGGTGCTGGCTGAGATCCGACACGTGCCACTGCAGCGCTTCTCTCTCCTCGGCTCCCAGACACAAAAGGAGGCGGAGAGGAGCGCTGCTAGGATTTGAACCTCCCACCGCCTGCCCACCTACCAATCAGAGGCGATCCTGAGTGGTGTAGTCACCATCACCTCTCTGGATTGCAGGATGGTGATTGGTGGTGTATTATCACACCAACGATCAGCATCCTGTTCCGGGTTATGGGGTCCCCAGAGACCTGAAAATGCAGCAAACCGCTGGTCTGAATTGACCTGCGGTTTTCCGCGATCGCTGACATGGAAGAGGGTCACAGGACCCCCCGGCGTATTTAGCCAAGGTGCCTGCTCAATAATTTGAGCAGACACCGGGTCTATACATGACGTACCCGTACGTCATGTGTCCTTAAGTACCAGGACAACATGACGTACCGGTACGTCAGGTGTCCTGAAGAGGTTAAAGGGAACAGATCCCTATTTTATACATACAAACATTAATGTCAGAAGAAACTATGGCTTATTCTGCACAACTGTCAAAAAAGTATACCTTAATGGGGGCAGCATGTCTGTCTGTATTTATACACACTCAAGTGTTAATTTAGCATGTTAATAATAAAGTTTTAGTTTATTTGGGAAATACAGCAGTGCAATGTGGATGTGGAAAGGTTAAGGTTTGTGGGGGAAATGGTGGCAGCAATAGTTTCCCCAGCAGTAGCAGCAAAGCATGGAACAGACAAGGCAGTAAATAGATATGTGTATGGCTGTGTTAGGGTAGTAGTAGTAGTGGCTTTGTAGTGGTAACAGAGATGGCAATAAGGGCAATGGAAGTGGAAGTAGGGGTATTTAGCAGCAGGGAATACTGATGGCAGCAGCCATATGGTATTGAACATGATGGTAGGCAGGCAGACAGTGGAAGTGGCTTGATAAGGCTGGCAGTCAATAGCCATCAAAAGTAATGGCAGATCTATTAATTGTCCTCAGTGGGAGGTGCCTGAATAAGGGTAGAGAGGGTCCTCCTCGGCAGACAAGTGGGTGGCAAACATCTGCTTGACAAATGCTGCTGCAAGCAGATGAAGTAAGAGCCAGTATTTTCAAGTGGCAGTGGCAGCTAGTGCTGGTTGACACATTGCTATTTTAGTATGACTGTAAGCTGATCCGGGCAGGCTCCTACTGGGAGTAGCTAAAGTGCTGGGTGGGTGTCTGCTCCCCATGCTCCAGACCAGGTCTTTACTGGCCTATAGCAAACCCAGTCAGTCAGCTGGGTGTGGATTACTCCTCTCTGACACAGGAGCGCTGTCCCTCTGTGTTTTGGGATCTGAAAACTTGTGCCGTGCAAAAGGGCTGGGAGCCGCATGCTAAGAAACAGGCCCCTAAAGCCTACTGTGGACTACAGTTGGGGAAACTGCAAACCAGGTGAAGGTTTTTATTCTGTGGACTTTTCATGGTGTGAACAAACACCTAGACTGCAAAATGTCACTTTTTGTTTTTCCTTGTGTGAATAAAACACTGAACTGTTTCAGTTAAAGACTTTGTGGTTGCCTCTATACAGTATAGAAGCAACCGCAAAGTCTTTAACTGTGTTCGCTAGCCTGTCTACAAGAGCAAATCCCCACAATATGTTTTGGGGGTTTATACTTGACAAAGGGGGTGGTTCCCCAAAATGCAGCTGCTACAGGTTTGTTGGTTAGTGTGCTATTTGTGCTAGAGATTTTCTACCTTGGAATATGCGATTTTGGATAAAGAAGCAATGATAAAAGTAATATGCGGTTTCTCTAAGTTTCTTGGCCACTGAAAGGCCAGATGGACTTGGCTGCTAGCGACCCAAGTTATATCTGCAGAGTAAAGCGACAGAAAATGGGTGTGAGCTCACTGGTACCAGAATTAACAAGGAGTGCCCCACTGTCAATTATAATGCTTCTTCTCAACAATTCCAGTAAATAGCTAATGACACAGTGTTTCTGAGCCACTTTGCCACTAGTCCATCTACAGCTTACATCTTTGGTCGGGGAATATATAATAGCTGGCTCACCATACAATGGAGTTCACTCCTGTAAATTGTCTTCTGAGCAAATGATGTAAAAAAATTAAAAATGAAAATAAAATTGGCTGTCACAATTTCAGATATGAATTGCCTACTAATATTTCACACCACAATCGGCATGTAAAATAATGATTCGCATCTGTGTTGGACTGGGCTGTCTAGGGCCCACTATACGGACACATCCAAATATTACCTGCTCACACAGCAGAAAGACACAACAAGATGATTGAATATGGGGTCCCTCCAGCAACTTTGAGAGGCAGGTCCCTGGGAAAGAAGGACACTGGCTGTCCTGCTTCGGTACCTACAGTATAAGTCATCTCAGCCACATGATTATGTCTATTATAAACTGGGTAGCTTACCCAGTTTTTTAGGCTGGTTGAAGTGCTGTACACTGCCTATCTATATGTAGTGCATTAGGTCTACTGTGTGCCACTTGTTCAGGGGGTGGGAGACTAGGGGCCCACCTTGCTCAGGGGCCCACCGGAGGATTCACCTGTACGCCTGTGGACCAGTCCAAGCCTGATTTGCGTCCACTGGAACAGTAGTCATTTGTACAGAACAACTGTGCATTTTGGGCCATATATGGTGGTTCCAAATGAGTGACCACCCTCTTTGATGATCATATGGCCTAATAGGACAAATGGACTGGGCATGTCAATATGAGACAACGCCTTAAAGACATCCTTATGAGTATTTACAAATAGACAGAAAAGCGGTGGGGAAAAGAAATACTGTACTACCTGATACAAGACCAGTAGCTGAGTCATATTAACCAATAGACATGCTGCCTTTGGAAATTAATGTCATATAATATCTAATATACATATAAACATACAAGCCACAGTCTTACAGATGGTGTACAAATGGAAGAAATTCAAGACATTTATTACCCTCTCAAAAACTTTCAAGTACTGCTAAAGATGTGTGATCTATGTACCTGGGTGCATAGCTATAGAAAGTGTTAAAATGTTGTAGAATATTATCTGAGACATAAAAAAAAAAAAGTAAATAGAACTTTTTAGCTCCATTGACTTGCCTGTTTTGTAATGACTAAGCACCTTTACTTTTGTTGTGCTATTCCTCTGTTATTCCTTCAGGAAATGTAAGGAAAACATTGTCAACTAGACGTTACTACTCCCATACTTCCCAACAATCTAGTGATGAGTGAATCGACGAGAGAGAGAGAGAGAGAGAGAGAGAGAGGGAGAGACCTGTGCATAACACTTCTCTGAGTGAGATGTGCAAGCAGTTCTCCTTCCGAAAGGACAAGAGCATAGGTATGCAAATAGTGATTCCTTCCAAAAAGAAAAAAATGTTAAGCCTATCTGATGCCAACAGATGCAAGATATGCTAATTTGTTTCCCAGAGCAGCATTGGCTGGATTACAATACTCTTCATGTATACTAGGTAGTCTCCCTAATGAGAAAGAGCAGGCCCCAAGATCACCTCAAGGCCACTCAGCTAACCAGAGCAATATTTTCTTGATGCTCTCAGTACTCTTATCCTTTTGGAAGTACTGGCTTCTCATTCAGAGAAGTATTATGCGTGGGTCTCACTCTCACACATCTTCTAGGACTTTTAGTTTTTTTTTAGTTTTTCAGAGAGTCCTAGGAGAACTCTCTCTCAAAAACTATTACATTTTTTGAAAAATTTGGTGAATCAAAACAAATTTCATGAAATTCACTTATTTCTACAACAGTCCAAATTTTGTCATGGGCATTTTTAGAGAATCTTTATAGGTGTTCTTTGGCAATATCCAGGGCAGGGGTTACAAATACCAAGTTTGGTAGTTTAAAGATTCGTATGTATGCACTTTCCTTGTCAATAGAGTGTGCCTGTATACTCTCTTGATGTTCATTGTGAGACAGTGGAGGGACACAGTCATTTGACAAATGGACTAGCATTTCCAGTAGGAATAACATTGGGATGGCACAATACAGAATATATCATCTAGAATAGTTGCTGTAGTAGGGAATGCACATATTTACTAAAATAGATGTGAGAAGAGAGCTGACAGGTCCACTTTCACTATTTGTATCTTGCAACAGTTTTCAGGTACACTGTGTTTGAATATGTTCTTGATTCATAGCTATATATTACCATTTTGAATAATGTTTGTAATGGTTTTCTTGTTACTCCAGTAGGTTCAACATTGCTTTGTGCCAGATTACAGCAGAAAAAAAATCTATGGAATTGGCATCCATACATTCAATTTATAGCACTGATTTGGAAAATAGTTCAAGTACTGTTAGTCATACTGACAATTTTAGACTCCTTTCTTGGCTGGTGAAATGGTGTTGCATTATGGAAATATGCTCACGGCCTAGTACTTGATTTCTTTGAAGAAATCCCTAATGATGTAACTAAATCAGAGCCAATTAGGCCAAACAGGGACATGAACCCTTATAAAAAAAATAAGCTGCCAGTGCGCTCAGCACAGTTTCAAAAAGCAGCTTTGCAAATGAATTAGAAATGGAGATTTGATGATGAACTTACAGGCAGGATATTTAAATGCAGTCTGAAAAGTATGTGACTAGAACTTCTAAATCGTTCTTTCATAAGACTGTGTCTGGTTTTATTCAAGAGAGTGAAAGGCATTAACTATAAGAGTATGGACACACATGCAAGTTTCTTGATGCAGTTTTGGAAGCCGAAACCAGGAGTGATTTCAATGTCGTATGTGTCCTTTATACTTTCTTTGTTTTTTATGAACCACTCCTTGTTTTGGTAACCAAAACTTATACCCCAGACCTGGGGTTATTACTATTGTGTTCTTTAATTGCTGTATTTTATATGCTTCATGTGTAGAGTTGAGCGGACACCTGGATGTTCGGGTTCGACGGGTTCGGCCGAACTTCATAAAAAAGTTCGAGTTCGGGACCCGAACCATTGACCAAAATATGGTTAAGAGCATGGCAAGTGCTCTGCAAACAAATGTGGATAGAGAAATGACTTTAAATAGCATAAAATGCGTAAAAATAGAAAATTATAATCTTGATCTGGGAGGACGAGGTCCATATGGACATATGGAGTAGGAGGTTGAGGAGGCGGTGGATGTGGTGGTGTAGGTGCAGGGCCGTCTTTAATATTGATTCGACCCTGGGCAAAAATTTTCTTGGGGCCCCCTCGATCCCGCCTTCCCACACCCTAGCATGCAACCACAGCCTCCACCACAACACACACACACACACACACACAAAAAAATTCACACACATGGTAGAGTACAGCGATGTAAATACTTCCAGTTCTGAAGACTCCAGCGGCTCAGGATCAGTGCTCTTGGCAGCTGGGCTCAGGCTGGAAGTGAGCACCTCTCTGCAGGAAGGAGACCGGGGCTCGGTTCACCCTAGCGTTACAGTGCACCCCAGAGTATGCAGTATAGCACACTATAGTATACAGCAACCCACAGTATGCAGTATAGCACCCCATACTATACAGTATACAGCACCCCATACTATACAGTATACAGCACCCCACACTATACAGTATACAGCACCCCACAGTATATAGTAGAGCAGTATAGCACCCCACAGTATACACCTCGCAGTATACAGTAGAGCAGTATAGCACCCCACAATATACAGCACCTCAAACTATACACTATACAGCACCCCACACTATACAGTACAGCAGTATAGCACTCAACAATATACAGTACCCACAGTATACATCACTAGTGTTGAGCGAACTTGTGGTTTAAGTTCAGCGTCTAAAGTTCGGCTTCAGGTTATCAAAGAATCACGATATAGATTCCGAATTCCGTTGTGGTCTGTGGTAGCTGAATCCATAACGTGATTCTTCGATAACCCGAACCCGAACTTTAGACGCCGAACTTAAAACACAAGTTCGCTCAACACTATACAGCAACTCACGGTATACAGCACCTCACAGTATACAGTACCCCAAACTATACACTATACAGCACCCCACACCATACAGTACAGCAGTATAGCACTCCACAATATACAGTACCCACAGTATACAGCACCTCACTGTCATGACTGTGACTGATCCAGACAGGTCTGGGAGGAGAAGGTCGCAGCGACTTGCTACTCGCGATAGCTTGTGAGTTTGCTCCGTGGTTCAGGGTATGTCATCCGGGTTTTGCCTTGTGAACCTTTTTGTCCTGACTGGGAGTTTGTAGGCATCCTTCTCAGGTGAGTCCTGTCTGCCACTCCCAGCTACTATATTAGTTTCAGTTTCACTTGCAGTCATTGCCAGATATAGTCCTTACTTCCAGTGCTATTCTGACCTTTGAAGGAGATCGTTTGACGGTATTGCTGTGGAGCTCTTGTCTGGCGTGGACTGTTGTTATTGGGATTACCTTCTCTACTCGTGACTGGATAAGTCTATCTCTGTTATAGATTGTTTGTTTGTTTGTTTGTTTGTTTGTTTGTTTGTTTGTTGCTGTCTTCCCCTGTTGTTCTCCTAGACATGAGTGATGGTGACTAGTGCTCCCATCTGCCTTGCCCCAGTCTAGTCTTGCTAGGGTGACTGAGGGTTTAGGCATCCTGCTCACCGCACGGGTTCACACCCCGTCTAGGGTATCAGGGCAGACAGGTGCCAGCTTAGGGTTAGTCAGGGGTGGCCGTTCTATCTCCTATCCATAGATAAGGGTCCCCCTTCCCCCTCCGTCTGGTACGACACGACTGCTGCTGGGATAGCGGTCGTGACACTCACTATACAGAATACCGCACCTCACAGTATACAGTACCCCACAGTATACAGCACTCCAAAATATACAGCCCCCCACAGAATAAAGCACCCCACAATATACAGTATACAGCAACCCCATAGTATACAGTAGAGCAGTATAGCACCCCACAGTATACAGCACCCCCATAGTATACAGCAGTATAGCACCCCACAGTATACAGTAGCTTACAGTATATTAGTATACCAGTTCCTGTCACCTTTTCCTGATGAAATCTTCACAAAAAATCTCCACAATTATGGGAAACTTCTCCTGCAGCAACACTCCTGGTAGAGAAAGGACCTTTGATGACCTCATAGCCATGTGACCAGTAATATTGCTAGGTTACTGGTCACATGGTGATGAGGTCTTAGAAAATCACAGCTCTCACAGTACGCTGCCTGGAATGCCGCAGGCAGGGAGGGCATGGCATGGCAGCACCCTGCTGTGTCGCTGACAGCCTGATACCTGGGGCAGTGGCCAGCAGGGCTCAATAGGTAGCTGCCTTGGGCCCCCCAGGGCAGACAGGTGCCAGCTTAGGGTTAGTCAGGGGTGGCCGTTCTATCTCCTGTCCATAGATAAGGGTCCCCCTTCCCCTCCGTCTGGTACGACACGACTGCTGCTGGGATAGCGGTCGTGACAGTATATCTGGCCTATAAAAAAAAAAAAGTGACATTTCTTTTTTTTTCTTTTTTGCTTGCTGTTTTGCTTTGTATTTTTCTGTTCCACTATGGATCCGGTTACGGTTTTGGGGAAAGAATTACAGGGGTTATCCCTTGAAGTGGCAGGATTAAAAGCAACAGTGCTACAGCAGCAGCAGCAATCCTTGGGTTCCACCGTTGCTACGGGAAACCAAGGTACTCCTGAGCCAAAAGTGGTTTTACCTGATAGGTTCTCAGGAGGGAGAGACCAATTTGTAACCTTCAGAGAAGCTTGTAAATTGTTCTTCAGGTTACGCCCTAGATCCTCTGGCGGCGAGGAACAACGGGTGGGCATTGTAATTTCTCTCCTGCAAGGAGATCCGCAGGCTTGGGCTTTCTCCCTACCATCAGACTCTCCGGCCTTACGATCAGTGGAGGAGTTTTTTGAAGCCCTGGGTCTCGTATATGATGACCCGGACAGGGTCTCACTGGCTGAGTCTAAGCTACGTGGACTTCGGCAAGAGAACCGGTCTGCTGAACTATATTGTTCCGAATTCCGTAGGTGGGCTACTGATACATTATGGAACGACTCGGCCCTTAGGAGTCAGTTCTGCCAGGGGTTGTCTGATAAATTTAAAAGATGCGCTGGCGGTATACGAGGTCCCTGGGTCTCTTGAGTGTGCCTGTATACTCTCTTGATGTTCATTGTGAGACAGTGGAGGGACACAGTCATTTGACAAATGGACTAGCATTTCCAGTAGGAATAACATTGGGATGGCACAATACAGAATATATCATCTAGAATAGTTGCTGTAGTAGGGAATGCACATATTTACTCTGAGAAGGATTGTCAGGGGTTACCACCTCATCGTCCATATGATTGCCCAATTAACCTATTACCTGGGGCAAAACTACCTAAAACCCAGTTATATAATCTTTCCGGCCCGGAGAGGAAGGCTATGTAAGATTATATCTCGGAGAGTTTGGCTAAGGAACACATCAGACCCTCTTCTTCACCCGTGGCTGCCGGGTTCTTTTTCGTTAAAAAGAAAGATGGGGGCCTGCGTCCTTGCCTGGATTTCCGGGAGTTAAACCGGATAACTATCCGAGATCCCTATCCTCTTCCTCTCATTCCCGACCTCTTTAATCAGGTTGCTGGTGCTAAATGGTTCTCCAAGATGGATCTCAGAGGAGCCTATAACCTGGTTCGCATCAAAGAGGGGGATGAGTGGAAGACGGCTTTTAATACCCCAGAAGGGCATTATGAAAATCTGGTTATGCCTTTTGGTCTTACTAATGCGCCTGCGGTGTTCCAACATTTTGTCAACAATATTTTTAGTCACCTTATCGGGAGATTTGTTGTGATATATCTTGATGACATCCTGGTCTATTCTCCGGATCTGGGTACACATAAGATCCATGTGAGACAAGTGCTGCAGATATTAAGGGCCAACAAATTGTTTGCTAATTTAGAGAAATGTGTGTTCGCCGTAAAAGAACTGCCATTTCTGGGGTATGTGTTGTCAGATTTAGGTTTCCGCATGGATCCAGAGAAAGTCCGGGCGATTATGGACTGGGATCTGCCTGAGAACCTGAAGGCATTGCAACGCTTCCTGGGGTTTGCCAATTTTTATAGAAAGTTTATAAAGAACTATTCTTTGGTGGTCAAACCACTGATGGACATGACCCGAAAGGGGTCCGATTTTTCCAAATGGTCACATGCAGCCAAAACTGCCTTTATTTCTCTGAAAGAGAGATTCACCTCAGCCCCTATTCTCGTACAGCCAGATGTCTCGCTTCCTTTTATTGTAGAGGTTGACGCATCAGAGGTGGGGGTGGGAGCGGTACTATCTCAGGGCCCGTCCCCTGGTGAATGGCGCCTGTGTGCTTTCTTTTCGAAGAAATTGTCTACTGCAGAAAGGAACTATGATATTGGCAACAGGGAACTTTTGGCTATTAAGTTGGCTTTTGAGGAGTGGCGTCATTTTTTGGAGGGGGCGGTTCATCCCGTCACGGTGATTACTGATCACAAAAACGTATTATATCTGGAGTCTGCTAAACGTCTCACCCCTAGACAGGCTCGTGGTCGTTATTTTTTACTAGGTTTAATTTTGTAATAACCTATCGCCCGGGGGCAAAAAATACTAAGGCGGATGCATTGTCTCGAAGTTTTCCTGGAGGGGGTGATGTTGATGTACCAGAGCCTATTTTGCAAAAGGGGGTGGTGGTCTCTGCATTACACTCAGGTTTAGAGGGGAGGGTGTTGGAAGCTCAGGGGGACGCCCCGGCCTCCTGCCCCTCGGGTAAACTGTTTGTGCCAGAAAATTTACGCCTGGAGATAAAAGAACACCATAACTCCACACTGGCAGGACACCCAGGTAGTAGGGCAACCTCTGAATTAGTGTCTCGTCGGTTCTGGTGGCCTAAGTGGCGCCAGGAAGTGTTGAATTTTGTGTCTGCATGTGCTACCTGTGCTCGTTCTAAGGTAGATCATACTCGTCCGGCAGGGCGTCTTTTACCTCTGGCCATCCCCAACAGGCCTTGGACGCACCTATCAATGGATTTCATTACGGATCTACCAGTATCAGCGGGGAAGACTGTTATTCTTGTAGTTGTTGACAGATTCAGTAAAATGGTGCACTTTATTGCTCTTACCGCATTGCCTAATGCTAACACACTGGCTCAGGTTTTTATTGACCACATCGTGAAGCTTCACGGGGTCCCTTCCGATATTGTTTCGGATCCTGGTACCCAATTTGTTTCTAAATTTTGGAAAGCTTTTTGTTCTCGTTTAGGGGTTCATCTGTCGTTTTCTTCATCTTTCCATCCACAGTCCAACGGTCAGACTGAACGTACCAATCAAAACTTAGAGACATATTTGAGATGCTTTGTTTCCGAAAATCAGGAGGAGTGGTCATCTTATTTACCATTAGCCGAGTTTGCCATTAATAATCGTCATCAAGAATCCACCGATAAGTCACCATTTTTTGGTGCGTATGGTTTCCATCCTCAGTTTTGTACGTTTAGTGAGGGGGGGCCGTCTGGGATTCCCGAGGAGGAACGATTTGCGTCTTCACTTTCATCAGTGTGGCAGAGTGTGCAAGAAAGTTTGAAGAGAATTGGTGGTAGATACAAACGTGTGGCTGATAAGAAGCGCTCTGAAGGTCTGGACCTTGGGGTGAATGACTTGGTGTAGTTGTCTACCAGAAATATCAAGTTGAAGGTTCCCTCGTGGAAATTAGGTCCGAGATTTATTGGTCCTTATAGGGTAATTAAGATCATTAACCCGGTGGCTTTTCGTCTGGAGCTACCTCAGACTTTAAGGATCCATAATGTCTTCCACAGATCTCTGCTTAAGAGATATGTAGAACCTCCTGAACCATTGCCATTACCGCCTCCACCGGTGGTTGTTGATGGCAGTCTTGAGTTTCAGGTAGAAAAGATTGTTGATTCACGATATGTTCGCCACTCTCTTCAGTACCTGGTGCACTGGAAAGGTTATGGTTCCGAAGAGAGAATGTGGGTGCCAGCATCAGAGATAAAGGCGGACAGACTCATTCGGGCTTTTCATAGGTCCCATCCGGAGAGGCCTGGTCTTGAGGGTCCGGTGGCCCCTCGTAGAAAGGGGGGTACTGTCACGACTGTGACTGATCCAGACAGGTCTGGGAGGAGAAGGTTGCAGCGACTTGCTACTCGCGATAGCTTGTGAGTTTGCTCCATGGTTCAGGGTATGTCATCCGGGTTTTGCCTTGTGAACCTTTTTGTCCTGACTGGGAGTTTGTAGGCATCCTTCTCAGGTGAGTCCTGTCTGCCACTCCCAGCTACTATATTAGTTTCAGTTTCACTTGCAGTCATTGCCAGATATAGTCCTTACTTCCAGTGCTATTCTGACCTTTGAAGGAGATCGTTTGACAGTATTGCTGTGGAGCTCTTGTCTGGCGTGGACTGTCGTTATTGGGGTCACCTTCTCTGCTCGTGACTGGATAAGTCTATCTCTGTTATAGATTGTTTGTTTGTTTGTTTGTTTGTTTGTTGCTGTCTTCCCCTGCTGTTCTCCTAGACATGAGTGATGGTGACTAGTGCTCCCATCTACCTTGCCCCAGTCTAGTCTTGCTAGGGTGACTGAGGGTTTAGGCATCCTGCTCGCCGCACGGGTTCACACCCCGTCTAGGGTATCAGGGCAGACAGGTGCCAGCTTAGGGTTAGTCAGGGGTGGCCGTTCTATCTCCTATCCATAGATAAGGGTCCCCCTTCCCCCTCCGTCTGGTACGACACGACTGCTGCTGGGATAGCGGTCGTGACACTCACGGTATACAGCACCCCAAACTATACAGAATACTGCACCTCACAGTATACAGTACCCCACAGTATACAGCACTCCAAAATATACAGCCCCCCACAGAATAAAGCACCCCACAATATACAGTATACAGCACCCCCATAGTATACAGTAGAGCAGTATAGCACCCCACAGTATACAGCACCCCCATAGTATACAGTAGAGCAGTATAGCACCCCACAGTATACAGTAGCTTACAGTATATTAGTATACCAGTTCCTGTCACCTTTTCCTGATGAAATCTTCACAAAAAAGCTCCACAATTATGGGAAACTTCTCCTGCAGCAACACTCCTGGTAGAGAAAGGACCTTTGATGACCTCATAGCCATGTGACCAGTAATATTGTTAGGTTACTGGTCACATGGTGATGATGTCATCTAAGGTCTTAGAAAATCACAGCTCTCACAGTACGCTGCCTGGAATGCCGCAGGCAGGGAGGGCATGGCATGGCAGCACCCTGCTGTGTCACTGACAGCCTGATACCTGGGGCAGTGGCCAGCAGGGCTCAATAGGTAGCTGCCTTGGGCCCCCCAGGAGCAACTGGGCCCGGGGCAGCTGCCCCTTTTGCCCCTTGTTAAAGACGGCCCTGTGTAGGTGGAAGCGGCGGTGGAGGAGGTAGCCTACACTGCTTTTTGGTTTAAAATGTATTTTTATTTTTTTAAATTAGGGTACACCCCAAAACATTGGGAAATATAACCTGTGATAACCCCCTCAAGTCATGCTAAACACACGTTCAGACAATACACTGGCTGCAGTGCAGGCCAGCACCTCCAAGGCTTAAAGGGCAAGCTCAGGCCATGTGCCCAATTTGGAGACCCAGAAGTTGAAGGCGGCAGACCCATCATTCAGTACGTGTAGGCGTGTGAACACATACTGCTCCTCCATATCGCACGTCCCCGTGATGTCCACAATCCAATTGGATATCTTCTCTATCAACTTTCTATGTTCTTTTATGCACCTACCATGGTGATCACAGATGCAGCAAAGACTGCAATATTAAGTACCGCATTTTTTGCCCCATAAGACGCCCTTTTGCCCCCAAAAAGTGGGGGGGAAATGCCCCTGCATCTTATGGGGCGAATGCTGCCATTTTACATCGCAGTCTGCGATGCTGCAGCATCGCAGACTGCGATGTATCAGCTGGGGGGGGGAGGGAGGAGGGGCCCCGCCACTCACTCACTTCCTTAATGCCTAAACCTTTTATAATAATAACTTTAATTGAAGTTCCGATCCCTAGCCCCATCTGTACTACTTACTAAATGTCCTGTAGCAGGCAGAACAGGGTGGGTGGCTGGCTATAACTCACTGATGTCACGTGCCTGCACCGCCTACTTCATTCATAAAGTAGGCGGCGCAGGCACGTTACATCAGTGAGTTACGGCTGCCCGCCCGCCCTGCTCTGCCTGCTACAGGACATTTAGTAAGTAGTACAGATGGGGCTGGGGATCGGAACTTCAATTAAAGTTATTATAAATGGTTTACGCAAAAAAGCAGTGAGTGAGCGGCGGGGCCGAAGTACAGGGACGGCACCATCCCCGCTGCATTTGCATGACACCAGCCCCTCCTCCCTCCCCCTCCTACAGGTTTAGCTCCGGTATATTAGGGCACCTGTGGATGCCACTATTATGGGTCTGTGACACATATATAGCAGTGCCATCCACAGATCACCCCCCATAACAGTGCCATCCACAGATCAACCCCCCATAACAGTGCCATCCACAGATCAACCCCCCCATAACAGTGACATCCACAGATCATCCCCCCATAACAGTGCCATCCACAGATAACCCCCCATAACAGTGCCATCCACAGATAACCCCCCCATAACAGTGCCATCCACAGATAACCCCCCCATAACAGTGCCATCCACAGATAACCCCCCCATAACAGTGCCATCCACAGATAACCCCCCCATAACAGTGCCATCCACAGATAACCCCCCCATAACAGTGCCATCCACAGATAACCCCCCCATAACAGTGCCATCCACAGATCAACCCCCCCATAACAGTGCCATCCACAGATCAACCCCCCCATAACAGTGCCATCCACAGATCACCCCCCCCATAACAGTGCCATCCACAGATCACCCCCTATAACAGTGCCATCCACAGATCACCCCCCCCATAACAGTGCCATCCCCAGATCACCCCATAACAGTGCCATCCACAGATCACCCCCATAACAGTGCCATCCACAGATCCCCCCCATAGTAGTGTCATGCACAGACCACCATTAGTTCAAAACCCACCAAAAGCAGACCTTTTGGTTAAAGCATTTTTTTTCCTTATTTTCCTCCTCAAAAACCTAGGTGCGTCTTATGGGCCGGTGCGTCTTATAGGGCGTAAAATACGGTTCATTGCCCCAAATGGGTGTTTTTTTTACTAACAGAATATGACAGCAGTATATAACGCTTGAATTTCTCACGTACAGATGCAGCACGAGCTGTAAAAATTTGTATTTTGCCCAAACAGGGTGTTGTTTTATTTATTTATTTATTTATTTTAAACCAAGAAAAATAAAACCGTATTTCTAGCTTAAATTTCACACTGATTAATGCAGCAGAGGCCCAAGATGAAGGGTATTTCCAAAAATGGGTGCTTTTTCAAAGCCAGAAAATGATTGAAGTATTTCAAGCTTGTTTTAACAATAACAGATGCAGCAAAGACTGCAATATTAAGTACTTTGCTTGAAATGGGTGTTCTTTTTAACTAACAGAATATGACAGCATTATATAACGCTTGAATTTCACACGTGCAGATGCAGCAAGGGCTGTAAAATTTAGTATTTTGCCCAAAAAGGGTGTTTTTTTACAACCGAGAAAATTATAGCTGTATTTCTAGCTTAAATTGCACACTGACTAATGCTGCAAAGGCACCAGATGTAGGATATTGCCAAAAAATGGGTGTTTTTTTAAACCCAGATTATTATTGCAGCTATTCAAGCTTGGATTTGAATGTCACAAAAGCACATCTGCAGTGCTGGTGCACTGAGCTTGCATAAAATGGCCGCCGCTACCCACCTAACTAACAGACGGATAAAAGTTATAACGGGATTGTGCACTGCACCCACACAACTAAATCTATGTAGATCGTTGAGTTCAATTGCAGTTCTGATTAAAGTTTCTTTCCTATTCTCTCCCTTACAGCAGCAGCATCCTCTCCCTACACTAGTAACAGCAGAGTGACGTGCAGATAATATAGAGGCTGGGTCACTTGCTGCACTGGCCAATCACAGCCATGCCATTAGCAGGCATGGCTGTGATGGCTTCTAAGGGCACAGAGTTAAACGCTTGTTGATTGGCTGCTCTGCAGCCTTTCAAAAAGCGCCATTAACTCACCGAACACAGAACCCGAACTTTTACTGAAAAGTCCGGGGCTAAAAAATCCTATAGTTCGGTACAACCAGTTTGCTCAACCCTAGCTGTGTGATCAAACTGCACATTTCAGAGTGGCGTTTTATTGTGGGCAGTCTAAAGCACACCTGTGCAATATTCATGCTGTCTAATCAGCACCTTGATATGCCACACTTCTGAGTTCCTGCCAATATTCTGCAACTTTGCACAGCTATTGAAGAGGAGTGGACCAACATTCCACAGGCTACAATCAACAACCTGATCAACTATATGCGACAGAGATGTGTTGCACTGCGTGAGGCAAATGGTGCCCCCCCCCCCCCAGTAACGCAAAACTGTGCACATTTCAGAGTGGGCTTTTATTGTGGGAAGTCCAAGGTA
Organism: Bufo gargarizans; assembly: GCF_014858855.1. Classification (NCBI taxonomy): domain Eukaryota; kingdom Metazoa; phylum Chordata; class Amphibia; order Anura; family Bufonidae; genus Bufo; species Bufo gargarizans. The sequence goes on along the minus strand of NC_058080.1, from coordinate 293,358,408 downwards.
CACTTGTGCAATATTCATGCTGTCTAATCAGCACCTTGATATGCCACACCTGTGAGATGGGATTGATTATCTCGGCAAAGGAGAAGTGCTCACTAACACAGATTTAGACAGATTTCTGAACAATATTTGAGAGTAATGGGTCTTTTGTGTATGTAGAAAATGTTTCAGATCTTTGAGTTTAGCTCATGCAAAATGGAAGCAAAACCGAAAGTGTTGCGTTTATATTTTTGCTCAGTGAAGTTTGCCTGGGCAAACGGAGTCACACAGGGGCGGAACTGTTTTGCTTCCTCTAACAACAAATCGAATCCTGGCTTTCTCTGCGACAACTTAAAAATCGGAACAATTGTGACCGACAACGGTAAGAATATGTTGTCGGCGCTGCATCAAGGAGGGCTGAGCCATGCGCCCTGCATGGCGCACAAGTTCCATCTAGTTGTCAAGTGTTTTCTAAAGTATTCCACCCATCTGAAATATGGCCAGGAAACTTTGCATGCACTTCAGCCACTCATACACAGCCATGCACACCCTCCTGGAGTTACAGCGGTACAACGGCATCCCCCAACATAGGCTGATATGTGACATTTCCACCCATTGGTATTCCACCCTCCATATGTTGGACTGACTGTATGAACAGAGAAAGGCCATAATTGATTTCTTGATGATACAGGCGGACAGAGGTACTCCCCTGTGTAACTTCGATGTCAGTCAGTGGGAGCTCATGCGTGACACCTGCCGTTTGCTCATGCCCTTTTAGGAGGCCACTTTATTTGTCAGTCGCCAGGACTACGCGATGAACAACGTCATTTTACTGATTTATATCCTGGAAAAGATGCTGGTAAATCTGGCTGGTCAGGGGACTGAAGAAGTGGCGCCTACATCTCAATGCCACATGAGCCCTGTGGGGGCGGAACTGGAGGAGGAGGAGGACATTAAAGCACAAGCAATGTTTAGCGAAATGGGTGGTTTTTCCACACAGGTGACAGGGGATGAGGAGCTGGAGTGTGCAGTGGAGATGGAGGCAAGGAGTCCTTCCGAGTCACTTGCGCAAATGGTCCGATGCAAGCTAACTTGCTTGTGTAGTGACAGCTGAATTTTCAGCATTTGGCGGAGGGATGACTACTGGCTCTCCACCATGTTAGACCCTCGCTACCAGTCCAAAATGTGGGCCTTTTTTACACCCGCTGAGAGGGAGGACAAACTGAACTACTATAGAAACATTCTATGTAGTCAGTTGGCCGCTGCCATTCTGCTCCATCGTCCATCCTCTAGCAGGTCTGACCAGGGCGGGCGCTTTGCACTCACGTTCTATTGCCATGGCTTCTGGGGAAGGGAGATGGCAGGAGCAGTACCAGCTCCATCAGCAGCATCCTGAGTCTGGAGTCGCTGATGACCAGCTTTCTTCACCCGCACAGTGAAGAAACTACTCACCAGCAGCTAGACATAGAGCAGAACCTGAACCAGCAGGTGGCAGCATACTTGGAGTGCACCCTGCCAGCTGTAATTGAAGATCTACTGGACTACTGGGCAGCCAAACTGGATTTGTGGCTGCAACTGGCAGAGTTTGCCTTGGAAAAGCTGTCCTGCCTGGCCAGTAGTGTGCCCCAAAGAGAACTCGCCTGTCCACCCAAAATGTGGAGAGACTGACCTTTGTCAAGATGAATCAGGCATAGATCAGCCAGGATTTCCATTCACCAATGCCTTATGCATCAGATTAGATTATCCATGCTGCCTCACCAAAACCTTGACAAAAGAGACTGGTTTCTTCTGGCTACCTGCCTCAGCTACTATTCTGATGCTGCCACCCACCTGATGCCACACATCTTATGCGAAGTGCTCCTTCTTACACCCACCATCATCAGCGGGTACTGTTAGTGCCACCCACCTCCCCACTCTGTCACCGGGTCACTCTGTGGTCTCCTGATACTGCTGCCACTTCCACACTATGCCACCTTGGTACCCTGTGGTCTCCTGATGCTACTGCCACCTCCACACTATGCCACCTTGCCACTATGCGGTCTCCTGATGCTGCTGTCACATCCACACTATGTCACCTTGCCACTCTGTGGTCTCCAGATGCTGCTGCTACCTCAACACCGTCACCTGCCACTGTGGTCTCCTCATGCTGCTGCTGCCTCCTCCACACTATGTCACCTTGCCACTCTATGGTCTCCGGATGCTGCTGCTACCTCAACACCGTTACCTGCCACTGTGGTCTCCTCATGCTGCTGCTGCCTCCTCCACACTATGTCATCTTGCCACTCTGTGGTCTCCTCATGCTGTTGCCACCTCCACACTATGTACCTTGCCACTATGTGGACTCCTCATAATGCTGCTACCTCAACACTATGTTACCTTTCCACTCCGTGACCTCCTCATATTGCTGCTGCCACCTCCACACTATGTCATTGGGCCACACTGTGGTCTTCTGATGCTGCTGCCACCTCCACACTATGTCACCTTGCCACTCTGTAGTCTCCTGATACTGCTGCCATCTCCACACTATGTCATCTTGCCACTCTGTGTCCTCCTGATGCTGCTGATACCTCAACACTATGTTCCCTTGCCACTCTTTGGCCTCCTCATGCTGCTGCTGCCACCTCAACACTATGCAATTGGGCCACTCTGTGGACTTCTCATGGTGTTCCCACTCTCCCTACTTCATGACTAGGCCACTATATTGCCTTTTGGCTTGGTTGACATCATCATTTATTTGACCCTTCTTCTGATCTGTCAGAAGGAAGGAAAAATGATACACACAACGGATCCTGTCTGCGTAGCAGCTGTAAGGCCTGTATGGTCCCATCAGAATTGGCTTATGATTTGATAGCCAAAAGCAGGAGTGGGTACAGGAGAGGAAGGGCAAAATAATCAGTGATGTCAACACAAACTTATTGCTGACACCCTCTCAACTCTGTCAGGGGGGCTCTACTTGTATAAGCGTTTAATAGAACAGGTTCTGTAGATATCTATGTGGAATCAGCTGATGATGGTGTAAAAGAAGTGCGCTCTTTCACGTTATAGTAGGATCTTGGGCCTCTGTAAGGTTCTTTATACCTGTCGCTAACATAGACCTGTAAGGTTGAGTTCACACTTGAGTTATTTGGTCAGTTTTGGCCCTATAACTGCCCAGAGAAGTGAAGTGTGCAGTGATTTCAAGAGCGACGCTTGTCATCTGCGTGTCATACTGACTCACACTATTGTTTCACTACCATAGCAGACTCTCACTATGCGTGTTGCTGCAAGGCACAGTGTTCTACACCACTATACAGGCTCTTTGCAGCCAGTAAATAGCTGTTTTATTAACGTGATTCGACACAAATTAATTCTTATCGAATCAAATCTTTTGGGAAAATTCCAGGAAATTTTTGAAAAATGTCCTCATCTCTAGCGATATATCTTGATGATATTTTGTTATATTCACCCGATCTTGAGACAAACAAGGTGCATGTCTGGCAGGTTTTGCAGATTTTACAAATTAATGTCATATGCTAAATTGGAGAAATGTGTATTCACCGTATAGGAGGTACAATTCCTGGGGTATCTGCTATCAGATTTGGGGTTCTGTATGGATACAGAGAAGGTCTGCACAATCCTAGAATGGGAACTTCCTGAGAACCTAAAAGCTCTGCAGCGTTTTTTGGGTTTTGCCAAATTTCTGTAGAGAATTCATTCAGAACTATTCTGCGATTGTCAAACTCCTTATGGACATGTCAAAGAAGGGGACAGATTTTTCTAAATGTTCTGGTTTCACCTCGGCACACATACTGATCCAGCCTGATATTTATAAACTTTTTATTGTTGAGGTTGATGCATTGGAGGTGGGGGTAGGGGCTGTACTGTCCCAGGGTCCATCGCCAATTATATGGCATCCTTGTGCTTTTTTTCTAGGAAATTGCCGGCAGCTGTGAATTATGATATAGGCATCAGGGAACTCTTAGCTATTAAATTAGTGTTTGAGGAATGGAGTAACTTTTTGACTGGGGGTAGCTCATCCCGTCATGGTGCTTTCGGATCATAAAAACCTGTTATGCCTTGAGTCTGCTAAATGTCTTACCCGTAGACAAGCTAGGTGGTCTTTGTTTTTTACCAGGTTTAATTTTGTTATCACCTATTGTCCGGGGGTAAAATATACCAAACCTGATTTGGAGTTTTCCTGGAGGGGGTGATAATGACGATCCGGTGCCGATTTTACAAAAGGGATTGGTTGGCTCTGCGTTACACTCAGACCTGGAGAGGATGGTGTTGGAGGCTCAGGGGGACATCCCGGTCTCCTATCCCCCAGGAAAGTTGTTTGTCCCTTTTGAATTTGCACCTTGATATATTAAAAGAACACAATAACGCTGCACTCACTGGGCACCATGGTAGTAGGGCAACCTTGGAGATATTGTCTCGTTGTTTCTGGTGGCTGAGGTTGCACCAGGATGTAATAGATTTTGTGGCTACCTGCATGACCTGTGCACATGCTAATGTCACTTATACTCCCCCCTTGGGGTCTGTGTTGCCACTGGTAGTAGTAGACAGATTCAGTAAAATGATGCATTACCCACTTGCCAAATGCTAAAACCGTAGCTCAGGTTTTTATCAGTGAAATTGTGAAGCTTTACGGGGTCCCTTCCAATGTTGTTTCGGATCAGGGAGCCCAGTTTATTTCTAAATTCTGGAGAGATTTTTGTTCTTGCCTTGAGGTACATTTGTCCTTTTCCTCAGCCTTCCATCCGCAGTTGAACGGCCAGACCAAATGCATGATGTGAACGCATAGCACCCACACTGAATCCTGACCCATTCATTTCAATGGGTCTGTGTACATGAGTTTTTTTTTTTCTTGCATCAGTTCTGCGTTGCATGAAAAACGCAGCATGTTCTATATTCTGCGTTTTTCACATAGCCCTGGCCCCATAGAAGTGAATGGAGCTTCAGTGAAAAATGCATTGCATCTGCAAGCAAATGCAGATGCAATGCATTTTTCATTGATGGTTGCTAAGAGATGTTGTTTGTAAACCTTCATTTTTTCATCATATACGTGAAAAATGCATCAAAACGCATTCCACCCGCCGGAAAAAAATGAACAACTGAATGCGATCGCAGACAAAACTGACTGAACTTGCTGGCAAAATGGTTTGAGTTTCACTGAACGCATCCGAAGCCAATTCGTCACTCTTGTGTGAAAGGGGCCTTACCGTGTTTTTTGTCTGAAAATCAGGAAGAACGGTCATCTTACTTACTTTTAGCAGAGTTTGCTACAAAACAATTGCCGTCAAGAATCAACTGGTAAGTCACAATTTTTTGTTACATATGGTTTTCATCCTCAATTTTGCACTTTCAGTGAGTGGGAGCCTTCTAGGATCCCTGAAAAAGAACGGTTTACGTCACCACTCTCTTCTGAATGGCGAAAGGTTCAAAGCAATTTGAAAAATATGGGAGACAGATATAAACGTATGGCTGATAAAAGACGTTCACCAAATCTGGAACTAGGGGTGAATGACTGTGTGGTTGTCGACTAGAAATATCAAGTTAAAGATTCTCTCTTAAAAATTGAGTCCTAGGTTTATCTGTCCTTATAAAATAGTCGCCGTCATTAACCCCGTGGCCTCTTGCCTGGAGCTGCCTCAAACTTTGAAAATTCACAATGTATTTCATAAAGTACAAACCGGATTCCAAAAAAGTTGGGACACTAAACAAATTGTGAATAAAAACTGAATGCAATGATGTGAAGATGGCAAATGCCAATATTTTATTTGTAATAGAACGTAGATGACAGATCAAACGTTTAATCCGAGTAAATGTATCATTTTAAAGGAAAAATACGTTGATTCAAATTTTCACGGTGTCAACAAATCCCCAAAAAGTTGGGACAAGTAGCAATAAGAGGCTGGAAAAAGTAAATTTGAGCATAACGAAGAGCTGGAAGACCAATTAACACTAATTAGGTCAATTGGCAACATGATTGGGTATAAAAAGAGCTTCTCAGAGTGGCAGTGTCTCTCAGAAGCCAAGAGGGGTAGAGGATCACCAATTCCCACAATGTTGCGCAGAAAGATAGTGGAGCAATATCAGAAAGGTGTTACCCAGCGAAAAATTGCAAAGACTTTGCATCTATCATCATCAACTGTGCATAACATCATCCGAAGATTCAGAGAATCTGGAACAATCTCTGTGCGTAAGGGTCAACTCCGTAAAACCATACTAGATGCCCGTGATCTCCGGGTCCTTAAACGACACTGCACCACAAACAGGAATGCTACTGTAAAGGAAATCACAGACTGGGCTCAGGAATTCTTCCAGAAACCATTGTCAGTGAACACAATCCACCGTGCCATCAGCCGTTGCCAGCTGAAACTCTACAGTGCAAAGAAGAAGCCATTTCTAAGCAAGATCCACAAGCTCAGGCGTTTTTCACTGGGCCAGGGATCATTTAAAATGGAGTGTGGCAAATTGGAAGACTGTTCTGTGGTCAGACGAGTCACGATTCGAAGTTCTTTTTGGAAATCTGGGACGCCATGTCATCTGGACCAAAGAGGACAAGGACAACCCAAGTTGTTATCAACGCTCAGTTCAGAAGCCTGCATCTCTGATGGTATAGGGTTGCATGAGTGCATGTGGCATGGGCATCTTGCATGTCTGGAAAGGCACCATCAATGCAGAAAAATATATTCAGGTTCTAGAACAACATATGCTGCCATCCAGACGTCATCTCTTTCAGGGAAGACCCTGCATTTTTCAACAAGATAATGCCAGACCACATTCTGCATCAATCACAACATCATGGCTGCGTAGGGGAAGGATCCGGGTACTGAAATGGCCAGTCTGCAGTCCAGATCTTTCACCTATAGAGAACATTTGGCGCATCATAAAGAGGAAGGTGCAGCAAAGAAGGCCCAAGACGATTGACCAGTTAGAGGCCTGTATTAGACAAGAATTAGAGAGCATTCCTATTTCTAAACTTGAGAAACTGGTCTCCTCGGTCCCCAGACGTCTGTTGAGTGTTGTAAGAAGAAGGGGAGATGCCACAAATGGTGAAAATGGCCTTGTCCCAACTTTTTGGGGATTTGTTGACACCATTAAATTCTGATTCAACATATTTTTCCTTTAAAATGGTACATTTTCTCAGTTTAAACTTTTGTTCCGTGATTTATGTTCTATTCTGAATAAAATATTAGAAGTTGGCACCTCCACATCATTGCATTCAGTTTTTATTCACGATTTGTATAGTGTTGCAACTTTTTTGGAATCCGGTTTGTATGTTGCACCTCCAGAATCATCACTGTTACCGCCCCCTCCAATTATTGCCGATGGCAATTTGGAGTTTCAGGTGGCAAGAATTGTAGATTATAATTTTGTCCGTCGCTCCCTTCAATGTCAGAGTCAGATGTAAATGCCAGAAGGTTAATTTGTTCTTTCCACATTTCTCATCCGGAGAGACCTGGTCCTGAGTGTCCAGTGGCCCCTAGTAAAAACATCACTGACCCTGTTGTACCTGGGGACAGAAGTTCACAGCGGGTGGCTACTCAGTCAGTTTCTCAAGAGATTGCTCCATGACCTAGTGGTGGAAATGGATTGAGGTCCAGGTTTTCCTACTTAGGTTTGCAATCCTTTTTGTCCCATTTAGGAATCTGTAGCTTTTCCTTTCCTGTTCTCTGTCAGCCACTCCCAGCTACTATATATTTTCCCTTTCGCCTTCCCTTGTTGCCAGGTATAGACCTTCTTTGCAGATCTTGTATTCTGACCTCTGGTGGAGTTGGAGTTGCGGATCTATAAGTCCCTCCTATAGAGCCCCCAGTAGTAATATGAACGCTTAATGTCCCCTGGATTTAAAATGCCCCCACAGTGCCCCCATATTTATATCATCCCCTACTGTTATTATGCTTACCCTGAAGCGCCCCAGTACTTATAATGCCCCCTGCAGTGCCCCCTGTAATTGTATTCCTCCGTTTAGTGTCCTCAGAAATTATAATTCCTCAGCCGCTCCACCATACAGTCCCATGTAAGTAACATTATTTCCCCCCTCCATCATAGAGTCCCATGTAAATACCATCACACCACCTCTACAGTCCCCTCCAATATACAATCCCATGTAAATAGCATCCCACTCCACCTACAGCCCCCTCCAAAATACAGTTCCATGTAAATAACATCACACCATCTCGCCTGACCCTCCAATATACAGTCCCACGTAAACCTTCAACATACAGTCCCATCTAAAGAACATCACCCCCTCCCCAGCCGCCTTCAACATGCATTCCCATGTAAATAACATTACCCCTCAACATTCAGTCCTGTGTAAATAATATCACTCCCTTCCACAGCCGCCTTCAAAATATAGTACAATGTAAATAACATCATCCTGCTCTAGCAACCTCAAACATGCATTCCCATGTAAATAACATTACACCCTCAATTTTCAGTCCCATGTAAATAACTTCCCTCCATTCAGCCCTAACATACAGTCCCAGTTAAATTACCACAACTCCCAGCATTGCTCTGCCTCTCCCTTCACTTACCTCTTCTCATGTAGCAGACCTCACCATAGCTTTTTCCCAGGACTTCTCTTCACTGCTGAGCCGTCCTCTCCTGCACTGGTCACATGATGATGACATCATCGCAGGTCCTTTTCAGCTACTGCATTTAGAACTGATCACATGACCTGTGATGTCACCACAGGTCTTTCAGCTCTTGCAGGACATTCGGGGCCTGGGACAAAACATCAGGGGCCCAAGCCCCGAATGTTTTAACCTAGCAACACCCTTGCCATAGGCAGGTAAAAGAGGTTATGTAACCCCTAAAATGCCTCCCCAAACACCTGGGCCCCTCACACAAGTTGTGCACTTGCCTGGCTCCTGGGCACCCGCGTTGCTTCTGATGCCTGCACGGCCGCCGCTGCTTCTCCCTGTTGCGCGGATGAAAACATCCAGCGTCGGGGGAAGGGAAGCCAATAGCAGGCTGTGGCGGGAATGAGGCTCCCTAGCGAGTGCACATTCCCCCAAATTAGCAACAATTTGGTGTGAAATGGACAAGCTCACAGCTATCTTACGCCACATCTCCTAATGTACAATACACAATCAGTGATACAAGATGATAAATAGGGGTATGAGTCAATGACACAAATGCGCACCTAAACAGTTCACAAAAAATACATGCCATAGTGTCACATGTGCACCTAAAAAGTTAACAAAAAATAGTGTGCTTGGCATGCATGCTGTACCTGCGCTCCCTGGACTTTATGTGGCTGTCATGGCCCATAACAGGTAGGAACTAGTGTTAGGGACCACTCATGAAGGCAACCTTGACGCGGTGAGTGGCTTATTACGCTTTGGCCAAAATGTACACCAATGCCTTATTCAACATCCAGCATAAAGGCAAGGCAGAGTGCTGGTTGCAGTGTGCGATTGCATTTTGTGTTTTTACATTTATATTTCTATTTCGCCATAGCAATCTGCACCTGCTAGGGGTTGTGCGGGCTGAAATTTTCCATATTTTTCTCTTTGTAGTAGTATATATATCTCTAACAATATGTTATTAAATATACAGTGTATTATCTCTTATATTATAAAAATTAGTTTATGTCTGTCTGTCTGGACGTTCTTTATGTGCGACCAAACGACTGGACCGATCTTCACCAAATTTGGCACACAGGTACATCAGATGTCCGGGAAGGTTTTAGACCCGGTCTCAGCTCTCTAGGACATACCGTTCCTGAGATATCCCCAAAAAATGACCTGCATTAGCCAATACAAAACAACTAAACCAAGTGCTAACAAGTCAGCTTTAGGCTAGGGCTACACGACAACATGCACAGCTCAGCAGACAGTATCACACATGGTAGGATTAGATACACAACTCAACAGACAGTATCACACATGATAGGATTAGATACACAGCTCAGCAGACAGTGTCACACAGGATAGATTAGATACATAGCTCAGCAGACAGTATCACACAGGATCGGATTAGATACATAGCTCTGCAGACAGTATCACACAGGATAGGATTAGATACACAGCTCAGCAGACAGTATCACACAGGATAGGATTAGATACACAGCTCAGCAGAGAGTATTGCACAAAATAAGATTAGATACAGAGCTCAGCAGACATTATCACACAGGATAGGATTAGATACACAGCTCAGCAGACAGTATCACACAACATAAGATTAGATACACAGTTTAGCAGACAGTATCACACAGGATAGGATTATATACACAGCTCAGCAGACAATATCACACAGGATAGGATTAGATATACGGCTCAGCAAGGATTAGATACACAGCTCAGCAGACAGTATCACACAGGATAGGATTATATACACAGCTCAGCAAAGATTATATACACAGCTCAGCAGACAGTATCACACAACATAAGATTAGATACACAGCTCAGCAGACAGTATCACACAGGATCGGATTATATACACAGCTCAGCAGACAGTATCACACAGGATAGGATTAGATTCACAGCTCAGCAGACAATATCACACAGGATAGGATTAGATACACAGCTCAGCAAGGATTAGATACACAGCTCAGCAGACAGTATCACACAGGATAGGATTATATACACAGCTCAGCAAAGATTATATACACAGCTCAGCAGACAGTATCACACAACATAAGATTAGATACACAGCTCAGCAGACAGTATCACACAGGATCGGATTAGATACATAGCTCTGCAGACAATACCACACAAAATAGGATTAGATACACAGCTCAGCCGGCAGTATAACACAGAATAGGATTAGATACACAGCTCAGCAAGGATTAGATACACAGCTCAGTAGACAGTATCACACAGGATAGGATTAGCTACACATCTCAGCAGACAGTATCACATAGGATAGGATTTGAAACACAACTCAGCAGACAGTATCACATAGGATAGGATTAGATACACAGCTCAGCAGACAGTATCACACAGGATAGGATTAGATACACAGCTCAGCAGACAGTATCACACAGGATAGGATTAGATACACAGCTCAGCAGACAGTATCACATAGGATAGGATTAGATACACAGCTCAGCAGACAGTATCACATAGGATAGTATAAGATACACAGCTCAGCAGACAGTGTGGCGGGGTGCTGTAGAGGTCACTGTTATGGGGGATACTGTCGATATCTTTTAACGACACACAGAAACTTTAACCCCTTAAAGACCCAGCCATTTTTCACCTTAATGACCAGGCCATTTTTTTGCAACTCTGACATATGTCACTTTATGTGGTAATACCTTAAAAATGCTTTTACTTATTCAGGCAATTCTGAGACTGTTTTCTCGTCACATATTGTACTTCATGACAGTGGTAAAATAAAGTCATAAAATTTCATTTTTATTTATAAAAAAAAACCACATTTACCCAAAATGTTGAAAAATTAGCAAATTTAAATTTCTCTACTTTTATAATAGATAGTAATAACTCCAAAAATATTTATTACTTTACATTCCCCATATGTCTACTTCATCATTGGAATTATTTTGCGAATGCCATTTTATTTTTTGGGGATGTTAGAAGGCTTAGAAGTTTAGAAGCAAATCTTGAAATTTTCCAAAACCCACTTTTTAAGGACCAGTTCAGGTCTGAAGTCACTTTGTGAGGCAACATAATAGAAACCACCCAAAAATGGCCCCCTTTTAGAAACTACACCCCTCAAGGTATTCAAAACTGATTTTACAAACTTTGTTAACTCTTTAGGTGTTCCGCAAGAATTAATGGAAAATGGAGATACAATTTCAGAATTTCACTTTTTAGGCAGATTTTCCATTTTAATCAATTTTTATCCACTAACAAAGCAAGGGTTAATAGCCAAACAAAACTCGATATTTATTGCCCTGATTCTGTAGTTTACAGAATTACCCCATATGTGTTTGTTTCCTGCTGTGCCTCTCCCCCATACTCTAATGCCTCTGCACTTGTGCCATGCAGGATAGCAGGGAATTTCATGATATAATTCACCCAGCTTTCCTACTGTACTGCAGGTCACATGTGCACAGTCTGGGAAAGCTGAATATAACCGCAGTAATTCCCATGCTACTCACATCAATGGTGCAGTTGTATCAATCCAACTGATGCTGGGCATGGAAGATTGGAAGGTTCAGGCTGCAGGAATCACGGGTAGAAAAGGGGGCGGGGCTATAACAGCTCCGCCCACTTCGGGCCGTCCGGTTGCTGGTCATTGTCCAACTGAGTAGAGGGAGAGGCGGAGCAATGTCACTGATGTCAGGTCAGTGACAGAGGTGCAAGGGCAGGACCCGGTGCAGGAGCAACACTCCCTCTCTTGCTTTGTGGAACGCAAATGCGTCCCACAGGCAAGATTCCTCTGTAGTGCAGGGTGGGTTGGTTTCACCGTGGGAGCCCGTACCAAAGAGCCGCATTCAAGGGTCTAAAGAGCCGCACTTTGCCGACCACTGGGTTAGATCATGTGGTATTTATATAGAGCAGGTTGTTACAGACGCGACAATACCAAATATGACAACTTTTTTGGGTTGTTTGTTTCAGTTTTACATAATAAAGCATTTTAGAAAAAAATAATTTTTTAGTGTCTCCACATTCTGAAAGCCATATTTTTTTTATATTTTTGGGACGACTGCCTTATGTAGGGGCTCATTTTTTTCGGTATGAGAAAACAGTTTGGTATTATTTTAGGGGGCATATGACTTTTTTATCGCTTGTTATTACACTTTTTGTGATGTAAGGTGACCAAGAAATGGCTTTTTTTTTTACACCGTCTTAATTTAAAAAAATTTATGGTGTTCATCTGAGGGGTTAGGTCATGTAATATTTTTATAGAGCAGGTTGTTATGGACGTGTAAATACCTAATATATATATACTTTTAAAATTTATTTAAGTTTTACACAATAATATAATTTTTTAAACTAAAAATAAATAAATCATGTTTTAGTGTCTCCATGGTCTGAGAGCCATGTATATATATATATTTTTTTTTGGGCGATTGTCTTAGGTAGGGTTTCATTTTTGAGGGATGAGATGATGGTCTGATTGGCACTATTTTGGGGTGCGTATGACTTTTTAATCGCTTGCTATTACACTTTTCATGATGTAAGGTGACAAAAAATGGCTTTTTCTACTCAGTTTTTATTTCTTTATTTTTTACGGTGTTCACCTGAGGAATTAGGTACGTCCTAAGTCCCTAAGGGGTTAAGAAGTGCTTAGACGGGCAGGTGTTTATTTGATGTTTATGTTTGTGTGGGTGCTGAAGTGCCAAAATAAAGCACCAGTTTGTTATCCTGTTGTCTGCAAAGGAGTCTGTGATTGCGTCCCCCTGAGAGAGAGCGATCCCTTACAATAGAATATTATCTGATGTGTCCTACCCTCCAGCCGATCCATTTGGTGTCCAGAGCTAAATGGGTTTAAAGGGTCGTTTTCACTCTTTTCAAACAAAAGCAATATGGCACCCAAACATCTCATAATCCTCCACTGTCTTGCCCATTTTCAGAAGGAATATGATGTCGTAAACCACACCTCACAGACATCACACTAAAACTCAGCCATTACCCTTTAGCATTAATCATGAATCTGGATGTGGAAAGCACCCGACAGAATAAGGAGGGTGATTAGAAACTGATGGTCCCCTTCCCCCCTTTCCCCGATTCCCGGGTTTAGGGGTTAAAGAATAGGCCCCCCCTTTTAGTGGTGAGGAGGGAAGATTAGAAGGGGTTAAATGGAGTAGGAGGTGTGGAGGGTGGAGTAAGGAGAGAGTGAGAGAGCAGGAAGGGGGGGGAGTATAGGAGGGCATATATAGGGGAGGATCGCTTTACGGACTTCCTCTTGCCAGGGTAAGCTGAGTTGGTGAGTACTTACCGCTGGCTGGTCCCTTCGGGATGTCCGCGGGTGACGATGCGCTGAGTGCCTCGCTCCTGGCGCATTTTCATGCGGAGGGGGAAGGATGGCTGCGCTCCTTTCTGCGCAGCTTTGATCCTTCCTCGTCCTCTGCCCATCCTGTGTCTGGTCCCCTGGGTTCACCGGAGACGCCGCAAGGGGAGTGCTCCCCCAGTGTATCTCGGGGTGCAAGGTGTTCGGCCCGAAGTCGCCGCCCCCCTGCCCGACTGAGCTATGTGTCTCCCTCCCCCAGTGTGTTGGCCGGTGCAGCTGGTGTTGTCCGTGGCCTCTCAGGGCCGGTGTGGGGGGTTGGCACAAAAAGTAGGCCGTGTGTTGACCCCGCCCCTTCCTCCCTCTGCCTCGCTGCCTACTCATGTCCCGGTGTGGCAGACGAGCTTAGCGGCCATTATGAGGGCGAATAGTAGTAGCGAGGTGGCGGCTGATAACCACCCCCTTACCATCTCGCCATCTCAATCTGTCTTTTCCCCCCTGCTGAGGTGCCTTCCCTCCCTCCCCCTATAGTAGGAGGGTCGGCTGAGGGTGCTGCTCCCCCTCCTATGGGGATGTCTGCTGATGTTGGGGCTTCTTTTGGGAGCCCTGCGTTAGCCGCCCTTCCCCAACCACATTCTGCACTTGCCACTGCTGCCTCTCCGGGCAGATCCTACAGACACAGGGAGAGATCTTTGTCCCCCACTCTCTCCAGAGAGGGCAGCAGACTGGGACGGCATGGCCACAGGAGGCGGTGTTCCAGATCCCGGTACAGCAGGCGGTCCAGATCTTCCAGGTGGCGTTCGCCGTCATCTTCAGATGGGTCCTCGGATGCCTCGGAAGAGTCTGTGCGGAAACCGCGATCTGGACATGGACGACTGGTGGCCAGTGATGTTTCCAGGGCTCCCAGCTTGGCTTCTGTGGCAGTACACAGGGATGCTGTGTCTGTACCTGCAGTGGTGCCACCGGCAGTCCTGGCAACTGGTGAGTACCAATATGTGGGAGCGTGGGGAGCGGATGGCTTCAATACGGGTTTAGAGTCTTTGTTAAAATCTTTGCTGAATAGGTTGCCCGCGGTTGCCCCGACCCCCAACCCCCCCCCCCCGCTGTTCCTGTGATCGGGTCAGCGGAGTAGCCAGCGGTAGCTTCTCCCCAGTTAGCTAAGGCCTCCGCAGTTTTGGCGGGGATCCATAAGGATTCTAGTTTTTGCAGCGTCAGTCCTTTGGGGGCTCATTTAGAGGAGTCGGTTAGGGAGAAAATCTGGTCCCACCAATACGTGGACATATGATCCTTAGTATTGGTGGATCAGCATACGGTGGATAAAGAGAAGCGTTTTGTGGATAAGCCCTACGACAGATGATATAAGGTAGCCAAGACTATAAATAATTGGTTACAGGCGTTTGTTGTTTTGGGGTGTGTGATGGGGCAGCGGCATCCGGAGCGGTGCTCGGAGTTGTTTATTTACATGGACACGATTTATAGCACGTATAAGGCGTATAGGGGTAGTGCTTGGTGGAAATATGATAAGGAATTTCGGAGGCGTCTTGCCTGCAGCCTGATCTGGGGTGGGGTGGGAAGGCCACAGATGTCTTGCTTCACTTGATGACGGCGCAGTGGCCTCCTTCCTTTCCAGGGGTGGCCGCTGGCACTGGGGCCTCAACGGCCCAGGGGCCAGTGGCCGTCAGACGCCCATGGGCATGCTGGTTGTACAACGAGGGGTATTGCAAGTATGTTGGGTTGTGCAAATACAAGCACGAATGCTCGGCATGCGGAGGCCCCCATCCCGCGGGTAGGTGTCCTAGACCCCAGGGAAGCGGTTTTAAACCCCCCGCCACCCTTGAACAGAAGGACGCCGGTCAACGTGGAAAGGATGGCTCACTGGCTAGACCGGTACCCCAATAAGGGGTCGGCCGACATTTTTCGGAGGTTTTTTTTGGACGTTTTTTTCATCCCGTTTGTTCTTAATAGGTCCCCTGTTTTTGCAGACAATCTTAAATCAGCTAGGGATTACCCGGAGGCTCTCAGTGACAAACTGCAGAAAGAGGTGGCAGCGGGCAGGATTATGGGTCCTTTTGTTCACCCCCCTTTTACCAATTTAAGAGTTTCACCGGGGGGGTGTCGTACCCAAGAAGGAACCGGGCAAATTTCGCCTGATACATCACTTCTCTCATCCGAAGGGTTCATCGGTGAATGATGCGATCCTTCAGGAGGAGTCATCGGTGTCATACGTATCATTTGAACTGGCGGTGGCACTATTTAGAGAGGCGGGGAAAGGGGCTCTATTGGCCACATTGGATATTGAGTCAGCTTTAAGGCTCTTGCCTATCCACCCGGATTGTTTTCATTTGCTTGGGGGTTGTTTTGAGGGCCTTTTCTACTATGATACCTGTTTGCCCATGGGTTGCTCTATATCGTGCCATTATTTCGAACTGTTCAGCTCGTTCTTGGAGTGGGTTGTGCGTTTCAAATCAGGACGGTCATCGGTGATCCATTATCTTGATGACTTCCTGTTCGTGGCGCCGGATGGAGATGGGGTCTGCCAGGCTCTTTTGTCCTCCTTTTTGGCGTTGATGGAGCGATTTGGGGTTCCCATTTCGGCAGAAAAGACGGAGGGTCCGGTGACACAACTTTTTTTCTTGGGTATAGAGATATATACAATGGACATGGTCTTTTGTTTGCCGCAGGACAAGCTGGTTGGTCTCAAGGCTTTGATTGATGGGTTTTTGGTGGTTCGGAAGGTGACCCTTAAGCAACTGCAGTCTCTCTTGGGTTTGTTGTGTTTTGCTTGCCGGGTGATGCCTATGGGGCGGGTTTTTTCGTGGCGTTTATTGTCGTCTACACGGAGGGCGCATTCCCCCCGTCACCGCATCAGTCTGACTAAGTCGCTCAAGGCTGATTTAAGGGTTTGGCGTGGTCGGATGCAGCGGGTTCCTGTGGCTTCAGTACGGTACTGGGTAAGGAATGGTGCGCTTCCCCCTGGCCGGAAGAGTGGCGAGCTCTGGGTTTGGTTAGTAATCTAACTTTGTTGGAGTTATTCCCCATTGTAGTTGCTGTGGAGATTTGGGAAAATTGCTTAGAAAATCGTCACATTTGTTTTTGGTCGGATAACTTGGGCACAGTTCAGTGTATTAACAGGTTGTCCTCTTCGTCATTGCCATTGCTCCAGCATTTGGTCCTGCGCTGCTTGGAACGCAATATTTATTTTAGGGCTCATCATGTTCCAGGGGTGGATAACAGGATTGCTGATGCTCTTTCTCGTTTCCAATGGCAGGTTTTTCGGGACCTTCTTCCGGAGGCGGAGCTTGTCTAGTGGACAACAATTGGTGACTGCTGGTCAGCTCTTCGGTGGCTCCAGCCACGTGGCAGGCGCATGGTAAGGCCTGGGCTGAATGGATGGCGGTAAGGGGTAATAGGGAAGTGGCGACACGGGATGATATGCGCTTGGAGGTCATGGTTGACTGGCTGCTCAGGCTGCGTTCGCAAGGGGTTTTAGCTCCGGTTGCGTGTCGTAAATTTGCCGGGGTGGGATTCTATTTTAAATTGTGCGGGTGGCCAGATATCACTAAATATTTTTTGTTCCGTCAGGCTATGAAGGGGTGGCAGAAAGAATATGTGGTGCGGGACAGTAGGCGTCCGATTTTGTTTAGTTTGCTGGGCAGATTGGTGGAAGTTTGTCAGGTTGTGTGTTCATCGGCGCTCGAGCAGGCTTTAGTTGTGGCGAGTTTTAGCATCACATTTTCGGCCCTACGGGTGGGTGAGTTGGTAGCGCCTTCGAGCTCGAGACAGGGTGGTTTATCGGTGGCGGACGTGATTCTCAGTAATAATGCGCTGCGGGTTCGGATTCGTCGCTCTAAAACCGATTAGTTTGGTAATGGGGCGTGGATACCTATTCACCCGGACCCGGGCTTGGCTTGCCCTATACGATTAGTATCGGTTTACCAGGCGGTACGGATTAGTGGTGGGAATTTTTTCGCGGATGCCGACGGGTCCCCTTTGATGAAATTTCATTTTTCCTCGGTTCTGCGTAAATGTTTGGTGCATTTGGAGTTAGATCCGCGGGAATTCAGTACTCACTCCTTCAGGATGGGCGCGGCGACAGAGGCGGCTAGGGCAGGTCTGTCGGAAGCGGAAGTTATGCGAATTGGTCGTTGGAGGTCGGCATGCTTTGCACGGTACATAAGGCCAGATTTATTGGTGAGTTAGGTAATAATTTTTTTTTTTTTTTTTTTTTAAAGGCAGTTACAGTTGCAGGAAAAAAGTATGTGAACCCTTTGGAATGATATGGATTTCTGCACAAATTGGTCATAAAATGTGATCTGATCTTCATCTAAGTCACAACAATAAACAATCACAGTCTGCTTAAACTAATAACACACAAATAATTAAATGTTACCATGTTTTTATTGAACACACCATGTAAACATTCACAGTGCAGATGGAAAAAGTATGTGAACCCTTGGGTTTAATAACTGGTTGAACCTCCTTTGGCAGCAATAACTTCAACCAAACGTTTTCTGTAGTTGCAGATCAGACGTGCACATGGGTCAGGAGTAATTCTTGACCATTCCTCTTTACAGAACTGTTTCAATTCAGCAATATTCTTGGGATGTCTGGTGTGAATCATTTTCTTGAGGTCATGCCATAGCATCTCAATCGAGTTGAGGTCAGGACTCTGACTGGGCCACTCCAGAAGGTGTATTTTATTCTGTTTATGCCATTGTGTTGTTGATTTACTTCTATGCTTTGGGTCGTTGTCCTGTTGCAACATCCATCTTCTGTTGAACTTCAGCTGGTGGACAGATGGCCTTTAGTTCTCCTGCAAAATGTCTTGATAAACTTGGGAATTCATTTTTCCTTCTATGATAGCAATCCGTCCAGGCCCTGATGCAGCAAAGCAGCCCCAAGCCATGATGCCCCACCTCCATACTTCACAGTTGGGATGAGGTTTTGATGTTGGTGTGCTGTGCCTCTTTTTCTCCACACATAGTATTGTGTGTTTCTACAAAAAAACTCAACTTTGGTTTCATCTGTCCACAGAACATTTTGCCAGTACTGCTGTAGAACATCCAGGTGTTCTTGTGCAAACTGTAAACATGCAGCAATGTTTTTTTTTTTTTTTACAGCAGTGGCTTCCTCTGTGGTATCCTCCCATGAAATCCATTCTTGTTTAGTGCTTTACATATCGTAGATTCGCTAACAGGGATGTTAACATATGCCAGAGACTTTTGTAAGTCTTTAGCTGACATTCTAGGATTCTTCTTCACCTCATTGAGCAGTCTGCGCTGTGCTCTTGCAGTCATCTTTACAGGACAGCCACTCCTAGGGAGAGTAGCAGCAGTGCTGAACTTTCTCCATTTATAGACAATTTGTCTTACCGTGGACTGATGAACAGCAAGGCTTTTGGAGATACTTTTATAACCCTTTTTAGCTTTATGCAAGTCAACAATTCTCAATCGTAGGTCTTCTGAGAGCTCTTTTGTACGAGGCATCATTCACATCAGGCAATGCTTCTTGTGAAAAGCAAACCTAGAACTGGTGTGTGTTTTTTATAGGGCAGGGCAGCTGTAACCAACACCTCCAATCTCATCTCATTGATTGGACTCCAGTAGGCTGACGCCTCACTCCAATTGGCTCTTGCAGATGTCATTAGTCTAGGGGTTCACATACTTTTTCCACCTGCACTGTGAATGTTTACATGGTGTGTTCAATAAAAACATGGTAACATTTAATTCTTTGTGTGTTATTAGTTTAAGCAGACTGTGATTGTCTAATGGTGTGATTTAGATGAAGATCAGATCACATTTTATGACCAATTTGTGCAGAAATCCATATCATTCCAAAGGGTCCACATACTTTTTCTTGCAACTGTACATGTGTAACAGAATTGTTGGTGTTTTTTTTACTAATTATGTTTCTTTTCAGGGGTCGTTTGTCCGTTGATCTGGCTGGTGGGACATTCCTACATCTTCTGGGCAGCGCAGAGGGTAGAATGCAGGCCTGGTGGTCGCAGCCTGGGATTCAGGGAAGTTGAGGTGTATTGGAGGGGCCTGCAGGGGCTTAGATGGTCCCAGTTGTTGCTGGAGGTGGTGGAGATTGGTCGTCGCTAGGTGGGACCAGTGATACTGGTCCTACATGTGGGTGAGAATGACCTGTGTTCCCAGAGGATGTTGGAGTTGATGGCGTTAATGAGGTCTGATTTGGAACACTTCCCTGCGTTCTTTCAACAATTGGTTATAGTGTGGTCGGAGGTGGTTCCAAGGGTAGTATGGCATGGCGCCAGGGACGGGGAAGCTATGGAAAAGTGCAGGAGGTCATTGAATGCTTGAATGTCCCGCTTTGTGCGTTCTAAAGGAGGGGTGTTTGTTCGGCACTGGCAGTTGGAGGGCGATAATAGATCCTTGATGAGGCCGGACGGGGTTCACCTCACAGACATTGGATCAGATATTCTTGTCTGGTCTGCAGGACGGAATTGAACAGGCTTTCCGTTTGCTGGGTGGTGGTCAAAGCCCCGTTTAGGATACAGTCCTCCTCCATGGCGGCATTTGAAAGGAAAATTCATGGTGAAGAGTGATTGGCGTACGTACACCATGGGGGGGACCCAGGGTGGTATACCGCACCGGAGGAATGGTTCGTGGAGGAGGTGGTGTTTTGATGCTGCTTTGTTAAAGAAAATAGCTGTGGCCGATCATCACCCAGTAAAGTATTGGTTTTGGAAAATAAGTTGTCCGAGTCTTTTGTTGGGGGGGTTGAGTTTGGAGGGGGCCCAGAGGGGTTGCCCCCCCCCTTTTCCTCCCCCCTCCCCATCCCGTATTCGTAGTACCAGCAGTCTGTTCTGAAGAAGGAGCCTATTCGGCTCATAAATGCATTATCTGACCTCTCAATAAACAGTTACATGTATGCTTATCCTTGTCATACTTCCTTTTGTGGGGATCCGCTCTGGTAGGCAGTGGTAGCGAGTGCAGTATAGAGGCAACACAGACCGGTCTTGGTGTAAAACACGATGCTTTGTTTATTCACACGGTGCATACAAGTGAAAGACGGTGCAGTTCATAGGGAGGGTGGTCACACACAACAGCAAAATAATAGTTCAAACACAGCAAGTCCCTGCTGCAGGCTACTTGAGGCCTGTTTCCGTCACATAAAGCAAAGTCTATTTAAAGCCAGGAGTAATGTCACCTTTTTCTCCTTGGTGAAGTAGGTCCATAGGTCAGGCTTCTAGCCACGGGACACAGATCCCTCCTGGCTTCAGCTGTGGGTTCCTGCACACTCCTTTACAGGCCTCAGCACACAGCCCAGCTCACCTCCACTTCTCACTCTCACAGCCAGAGAACACAGAAGTTCCACACCTTCCGCACCACACCCTTGTTGCTGGTCAGGTTTTAACCCTTCCCTGAAAAACCTGGCTTGGACCGTGGGGAGACAGGCACCCGCCAGCATATCTGCCTGCTCCCAGTAAGAGCCGGCACGGATCTGCTGTGTTAATAGCATAACCACTGCAAAATGCACTTTTCCGGCTCTTACTCCACCAGGGCCAGGACCCCCGGAGGCATGTACCTCCCGTCTACCACCACCCCAGGTACTCTCCTACACCTTCTTATAACAAGCAGGACACAGAACTTCTTCTTTCTTCTTCGGTTTTCATGTCGTAAGTCGCCCCATGCGGTCCTCCCCCCCTCTCTCTACTCTGCAAATGTGCATAGACCCATGAACCTGAGATCCGTCTGCAATATGGACATCATTTTATTTTCATATTTATTTATTATATTTTTTCTATTTTTTTCTGTTTCTATGAAATTTTTATTTTATATATTTTAACATTTTATACCATTGTATATTGTATATCTATTGCCTACTAACTATGGTATATGTATGTAAGTACCTTTTTGGATTTTTAGAAGGGATCTGGAGAGTGCAATCTGCAAACGTTTTGCAGTTGCAAAATCCGGAATCCAGACTAGATATTCTATTAAGCCCAATAAGGGGATATAAAGACATGTCCAGCCTGTCTCTATTTAGCATTTCACATTTGCCTACTGAGGAAGGAACTACGGTTCCGAAACGCGTCTAGTTCAAACTAGTGTGAACTGGACCCAGTTAGTGGTGCGTTATTTCTGTCTCTGCTCAAAAAAGACTTTTGCTCATTTCATCTGGAATCGCTATAAAAGAGTGAACACGGTACCGGCAGTGGTCTAATATCACCAAAGTGGATTGATTTAACTATCGTTCAGCATCTTTACTGAAGGAGAACTGAATCTTGCACCGGCGTAGCTCTGCTACATCGATCTCCGCTACTCCGATCGGCACAGGTGGATGACATCACTGACCAGGAAACCATCTCCAGGTCAGGTCACGTGAGACGCCGAGAAGGAGAAGCCGAGCGACTACCTCGTGGCAGGAGGTAGAAAAACAACGCCGATTCAAAAAGCATGAAGTAATGTTTGGATGTCGAGACCATGCACCGGTGACCGCAAATTGAACATTCTTAGAACGACTTATATGCAGATTACCGGCAAGTTAATATACGAGTATTTGAGCATTTGAAAGGCTTAAATATAGCACGCTACAGACAGACACCACGTAGCAAAATTAAGTGGTCACATTTTGGAGTACTCCTGCCATTTAGGTATATGCGTGAGCTCCGCATTTAAAGTACCTATATAATTATGCTAATAAGTTGACATGTAATCAGGATATGTGTAATAATAATTAGTAGGCAATTTATTTTAATAACCTTTATTTTAATAACTGTAATTGTATTAATTGTAATAAATGCAAAAATACTGTGAGCCAGTCTGATTGTTTTTTTTATTTTTTATAAAGGGCCAGAAAGTTTTAAAAATGAAAGAAACAAAAAAAACAAAAACATTAGTGACCTCCCCAATCCCCCACCAATGCCATTCAGACACTGCTTCTGTCCCCACTGCTCTCCACTTTATGGTCCAGGCTTGATAAGCAGAGAATGGATTGGAATGCACCCTCAGCTATTCCAGCCATTCCATTTCCTGTGTGTTGAGCTGGAGACCAGGAAGAATAAGTGGCTACTGTGAAACGGTGTTGGGGCTGTGGGAGCATTGTAGTCTGTATTTATCAATTTATTGATGTATATCTTATACACTTTGGTATCCTGATTAAATATAACCCTTGTGGTTGATGTGATATGTGTCCATAGTGTTATATTAGGCCTCATGCACACAAACGTATTTTGTTTCCGTGTCCGATTTTTTTTTTAAGGATAGGATGCAGACCCATTCATTTAAATGGGTCTTCACAAAATGCGGACAGCACACCGCATGCTATCTGCATCCGTACATATGTTCGTTTTGTAGCCCCGCAAAAAAAAAATAGAACATGTCCTACTCTTGTCTGTTTTAGGCATTGTTACAATGGATCCGCAAAAAAAAAATACGGATGACATCCATTTTTTGGGGCGGATCCGCAATTTACGGACCGCAAAACACATACGCTTGTGTGCATGTAGCCTTATAGAGATAAAATGTGTGGATAGTTGAATCCACATGTTCTCCTACACTTTTGTAGGGATGGTCTATTTTAATATTTTTTTTGTATTTTAATAATGAAATAATAAAGATGATTATAAGTTTTAAAACTTTGTGCTATGTTTTTTTAGGAGTTTGTTCCATATAAATAGCAATGAAGGTCTTTCATCAATATTTGATAGTGGGTAGCATTTGTTAAAACAGATCATAATCATGTCTCCTGGAAAAGCAAAGCAGAACAACATACAGACTTAGTGTATAATCTGTACACCACTAATTCTGCGTCCGATTACCATGAATTACTGTAACAGAAGTTTTTCCAAATAATAGTAAATATTTGCAATATGGTAGTAACATTTTGTAAAGCATCTCATGCCATAACAATAACAGTGTTCCTTAAAGGGAATCTGTTACCTTTATTTTTAGGATTGTAAACAAGATAGGAATACATATTGTTTTTCTAATCTTTATTTTATTTGATGATTATAGATTTTTTAAAATTCTATTTCTGGACATAATTATGGGGGCTGCCATCTCGCCTGAGCAGATAATAGCAAAAGTAATGGATTGGGCAGTAGAGGATGTACTCAGCCACTTAATTCACTACTATCGGAGTTCCTAAGACAGCCGCATCTCCGGAAATCCCATAGAATTAAATGGATCAGCTACATGCACGGTGTATAGAGTCCCCATTCTAATAATTTTAGAGTTCTCAGTGATAGGGCCTTTACTGATCTAACAGTTAGCCTCTATCCTGTGGATAGGGGTTAACTTGATATAACAGGAATACCCCATTAAGTTCATCTGTGTGCCAGGTACTTCTTCCCAGCTCTCCAAACTCAGTCTCTTGTTCTCCAGTAAGGGTCCAGTGATGTCAAATAAATACAGAAAGATATGAAGAAATGATTTGGTTTATTCCATGGAAATACTGTATACCTAAATATGTATACTTATAGTTTGTAAGCGCGGCCACCGCTGCTGGATTGCAGGGTGGTTATAGCCCCTGGAAACGAGCAGTGTATAATGTGATGGAAAAATGAATCAGGCCAAAGGAGGTAATATGGATAATAGCAATACATTAGTAAGAGCCTTGTAGTAACGTTCTCTACATAATAAATGCTATTTTCTGAAGTGAGACAACCCCTTTATGTCATACTCCAAAGCCACACCACCCATGTAAACTTGGCACATATTTTTTTTGTTAGGAAAAGTGGAATCTTGCTCACAGTAGTACACATTCTCCATTCTCTTGATGGCATCTCACAGCAGCTTAAAGGCACGGCATATGGTAAATTGCATATTATCATTACATAGCATATCATATGGATGGAAGTGTTGGGAGATATAATAGCATTCATAAACATAACATTATAGCAATGCTGTAATGTTTTAGCTACAGTCACATTACAATGGTACTACCGCTGCAATGGTAATCGATAGCAACAGTTACTGTAAGGGATACAGTTTTCTGTGTAAGAGGCACATGGCTGATTTCCAACCCTCTTACATGCTCTTCAAAGATGAAACATTTATTAGATATTTTATGGATATGCCATCAATGTATTTCACTGGATTATTCTTTAAAGTTTTTTTATTTTTTTTATTTTGATACTAATGACCTCTGGATAGGTTATCAGTATCTGAGCGGTAGGGTGACTGACATTGCCTTTTCGCAGCTCACCAAGCACAACGCCGTACATTGAATAGCAGCTGTGCTCAGTATTCACTTAAAGGAGTTCACTCAAACCCTTTAAGTTTACCTCAATACTCATTTCAATAATACAATAAGAACTTGCCTAATCATTGGAGAGATAAACTAAAACCATACATTTCAAAACTTTTCAATTGGAAATACAGCGTATCTGAGAAAACACTTCACTCAGTATAACTTCTTCACTTTCTCTCTGGAGATTGTCTATATATTCTATAGACATAACAGTCTATTAAAGCGTTGTTTAACCACTTCCCGACCGCCCATTGACTATAAACGCCCTTGGCAGTCGGTTTATCTCTGAATGGACATTCTGAAACGTCCATACAGAGATGGCAGCTGCACGCTAATACAGAAATGATGTCCTAAGTACATAAGACCTTGAAAAAAATTAAGTTCTTTGCTTTGTTTAAAGGGCTTGTCCCACGAAAAATATTCTACAGTTTTCAAACCAGCGCCTGGATCTGAATAATTTTGTAATTGCATGTAAATAAAAATTTTGCATAGCCTCTGATTTATTCAATAAAATGTATCTGTGTAGCGCCACCTGCTGTTTGC
Source organism: Bufo gargarizans (assembly GCF_014858855.1). Lineage (NCBI taxonomy): Eukaryota > Metazoa > Chordata > Amphibia > Anura > Bufonidae > Bufo > Bufo gargarizans. Next base: position 293,332,818 of record NC_058080.1, on the reverse strand, counting down.
TTTGTTCTTATTTCTTTGACCTGCTCGCTGAGATGGCCGCACATGCTCAGTTTCATCCTTCAACTGGCTCCTGAGCTGGGATAGGTAGAGCATGGATACGCCCCCTTAGCTGCAGCAGAGAAGACACTTCCTTTGAGCTGCCTTCTTGATATCAATCTAGCAGAGCATTGAATGGGGAGATCTCTGGATCCATGTGAGGTACAGGGCTGGTTCTAGCTTTGTTAGAAAGAGGGTATTGTGTACTATATGATGTTTGATTTTCATGTTGGACATTAGTCATGGGATGACCCCTTTAAGTAAATCCTACATAATCCAGTTACATAGTCAAAAGACTCACTCGTCAGAGGACTTATCAGAGGAAATGAATATTTGCTAAAAATGAATAATATATTCCTGTGGTTGTGAATTGTCAGACTAAATCTCTGTTCTGTTGTGCCAAAATAACGAGGGAAACATATAGGGGCGGACTGGGAGCTTAAAGAGGCCCTGGAAAAAATACTAAAAGTGGCCCTGTTTTGTAGTCAGGTCCAAATTGATGGAAGGCAGGGCCAGCAATACCATACTGTGGCACATTATACCACCCCAACAGAGCTAAGTACCACAGTCCATCACAAAATACATCCCCAAAAACTTCCACTGGCCAGTCATGAGGGGGGCCCAGGTAGTCCCCTGGGCATCGGCCCATCTGGAAATTTCCCTGTAAGATCTATGGCTAATCTGCCCCTAGAAACATATTAATATGGTGCATCAGCTTCCCGAATTCTGCCCATGCCCTGTTAATCAATATGGGGAAGATGGATGGAGGGGATGAAGCCCCATTCACTTTTTTCATCACATTTCCATTTTCTAGCAAATGCATATTTCAAATATATAAATCAAATGTGGGTATATAAAATTGAATAAAATCACTGAAAAAGCAGCTGTTAGTTACTGGTAGAGTATTGGTTGTATATGAGTGGTCACTTTTTTTGTTTTCTACCTTCCATTCACCTTAATGGATAGGGGCTTTGCATGCCTAGTCATTTCTCCACCAGGAGAGGACTAGTACCCCTTCTGATAGGCATCTAGTGGTTGCAACTCCACCATTTAGTTTTTGGTGGTAAAATCCCCACATAACTTCTTTTTATTTTACTCTTCCCATCCACTTGTGTATTATGTTATTTGATAGTGCACATTAAAGATATGCTCGTTTGATGAAAATATGGCATGAAAATGATGACATTGAGCAAACTGTGTCACAGAATAGTAAACAACAGTGCAGAAATGGTTTAATTAAATATTGATTTTTGTTCAGATTAGAGCTCAGTGGACATCATGTCGTCTTTCAACCAAACTAGCTTTATGATTGATTTTAGCCAATATTAGCTTTATATGGATTAGAGATCAAGCCGCCAGCCCTCTAGTGAGTTATAAATTCTCCTACATTGAAAGTAAAATCTTTCATAATAAAATTGCATATGTGAATTGTACTTGGCTAGAACTTGCCGATTGAAATAACAATGTTCTTTTCTAAACGTCCTCCATATAATAGATGATATTGTATGAAACAGAATTATTTGTCATCCCCAATCAATGACTTTGTTCCACCTATAGCGGTATGTCTTTCTACTATCAGTATTTTCCTATGTGTTCATGTGCTTGAGGTAATCTGAACAGTACAATTTCCCCCTGCTTGTTACATAGGTTTATGTCCATATAATGACCATTTTACTTTACATATCTGAAAAACTGTAGGAAATTGGTTATTGTGGTCACATTACGCTGTTAAAATGTTGCTCTATAATGGCTATTTGAGAGCAGCGATGCAGTAACCAGGCAAAGCCACTATGATGCTATAACTGAGCTATGTAGTTCCAGTACCTGGTTCTGGCACCAGAACAACTAATATGTGGGGATGCTGGGAGTTGCACCCCCACTGGTATGACATTGATGACCTATTTTAGGCTACTTTCACACTAGCGTTTTGGCTTTCCGTTTCTGAGATCCGTCATGGGCTCTCATAAGCGGTCCAAAACGGATCAGTTTTGCCCTAATGCATTCTGAATGGAAAAGGATCTACTCAGAATGCATAAGTTTCCCTCCGTTCAGTCACCATTCCGCTCTGGAGGCGGACACCAAACGCTGCCTGCACCGTTTTTATGTCTGCCATGTGGTGCGGAGCAAGACGGATCTGTCCTGACACGCAATGTAATTCAATGGGGACAGATCTGTTTTCTCTGACACAATAGAAAATGTGTCCATCCCCCATTGACTTTCAATGGTCTTCAAAACGGATCGGTCATGGCTATAGAAGACATAATACAACCAGATCCGTTCATGACGGATGCATGCAGTTATATTATTGTAACGGAAGTGTTTTTGCAGATCCATGATGGATCCACAGAACGCTAAGGTGAAAGTAGCCTTAGTTAAATTACAAGTTCTGACAAAGCATAGATTTTTGTGCATGTCCATAACGATAAGAACCCAGTGCAAATTCCATATTGTCAAAATGTATACAAATGAAACCATAGCTTACATATATGTCAGAATAATACTTAATGACAATTCCAACTGTAAAAAGGTGACATAAAATAAAAGTTATTAGAAAATGAGGCAAAATGAAAAATCTTCTGGTTTTCATATGTTAATGTAATGTAGTAAAGGGGTCATCTTTTAAAAGTATCAGCTCCCATCTTGTCTATGGCCTAGGTGAAGTATTGCAGCTTTCCCCCGTTCAAATCTATGGGAGTGGGCTGCAATTCCAGGTCTAGCCCATGGAGAAGAGTGGTGATGTTGAACAAAATTTGAACCCATTTTTTTCAAATCCCTGGTTACCCAACACAATATAACAGAAATAGAATCCGACAAATCTTAGGCTTAATGCACACGACCGTTGTTGTGTTCCGTGCCCGTTGTTCCGTTTTCCGTGATTTTCTATGGACCCATTGACTTTCAATGGGTCCGTTGAAAACTTGGATAATGCACCGTTTGACATCCGCGTCCGTGATCCATGTTTCCAGTCCGTCCAAAAAATATAACCTGTCCTATTTTTTCCGCGGATAACGGTTTGCGGACCCATTCAAGTCAATGGGTCCGCAAAAAAACGCGGAGGCACATCCGATTGTCATCCGCGTCCGTTTTATTTCTATTATTTGCCATGGCAAAATTGTCTGCCAGAACTTGTGCCAATAAAATTAAAAAAAATCAGATACAGTAAGTTTAAGCTCACAGGATATGCAAATTGCTAGGCACCTGTGGTGAAATTCCATATAGTGTGGTGAGGCAGTTACTGTCTGGCTATTTGGTTTTTTGTCTGGCAATTTCTGTTTGGAGCCAAAGAAGATGCCACGCTGGAATGTGGAGCGTTTGATAACTTTGGTGCAGGAGAGGCCCGAATTATGGGACAGCCAGTCCAAGAATTATCAGGACCGTGTCTGCAAAGATGCAGCTTGGGAGCAAGTGGCCCGTAATATGAGGCGGCAAGAATGGGCCAAAGCTGATGGACGTGGCCGTTCAGCTTTAGGTAAGTGCCATCAATGTCGTTGTACTGTCCTTGCCTAGTCTGTCCCTATAAAATGATGGAGCTATAAATTGAATGCGGTCAGAAGAATGTATATTTAGTGGGCCAGCTTCATTTGGCATAAAACCTGCACATGGTTTTGGGAACAGTCGTGCACTAAATACTATACCACATTTGTTTTCAGAAAAATGGCTGAGCCTCCCTTTGCTCCAGCAAACAGTACTTATGTCACAAACCTGTATGTGTACTTGTTATTTCCTCACACGTGTCCCTTTTGTAATTGAGCATCCTATATAGTCATATTATAAATTAATTTAGGCCAAATGGCTTGCACGACTAATCTCCTCCTTCCTGAACTTATTGTACATGAGTATCCCCACACCTGCAGTTCTGTACCATGTGCTGTATAATACGGCCTATTCATACATTTATCTGAGTTGGCAACTTGGTTTTGAATAATTTTTGCCCTTTACTATTTCTACTGATATCTTTTTATTGTTTTGACTGACTTTTCTTTACAATAAATGATACATTTTCATTTCTTTTCAGTCAAGCAGACCAAAATGAGGTGGAATAGCTGCCGGGACCAATTTCGCAGGGAGCTGAAAGGCCGGAGTGGTGAAGGCAGCTCTAGAAAACGCCCTTACATCTACACTGCTCAATTGCAGTTTCTTCGTCCGGTGATGGATTTGGGGCCGTAAGTTATTTTGTTGTGAAAAAACTTTTTTCATGGTAATTTTTATTTAAAAATTTGGGATTATGCCATAGTGGTCTACAATGAAACGAGTTGTGTGGCGCTTTCAGGGGCGTAGCTAACACCTCATGGGCCCTGGTGCAAGAGTTCAGCTTGGGCCCCCCTTCCCTCAGTGCATTGTGTGTCTTCTTATGTGGCACAAGGGTCTTTGGGCCCCCTCAGGCTCCTGGGCCCGGTAGCGACTGCTACCTCTGCACCCCCTAGAGCTACGCCCATTGGCGTTGAATAATTGTTGAACTATCCTTTGTGTCGGTGAACCAAATCATTTTTGTGGGTTAGTAACACCGGCAACCACCGATGATGAGCAGTATGATGACACAACAAGTGCAGAGCGCACATGCCGCCTCCTGTATCTTTTTATTCCCTGACTGGCACTATTTTCATGAACAAGTCACATAGATCTCAGCAATTAGAGCAGGAATCGAGAAGGGAGATAGCCTGTGCACACTGCACGCATTGTCTCCTCATACAGTTGATCGTCATGGTGGTTGGCTGTTGTTCCCTGGCCAATATGATCTTGTGTACTTATCCTGTGTAGAGATAATAAATGTGAAGAATTTTCAAAAAGCCTGTTTCCTTTTTGTGGCCCTGAATAGCGTAGCCATTTTTGAAAGTTGGGTTAAGTTCATAATTGTTGGAACATACACGCTAATTTTATTTTGGATGTTTTAGGTTTTGGAACTTTTTCTGTGCTGTAATTGACCTTTACATAGTTTAATTGATTTTTTATAAACGTCAACACAGAGTCCTCTAAAATCAACTTTTATTTTCTAAACGACACATACATAATCCATTTGGATAATTTGTGTTTCACAGATTCAAAAGGCAATCATATTTTTAAAGTAGTTTTCTATTTGGCGTTGTGAGCTAATTTACATGAAAAAATAAATGTATTGTAATTAAAAAATGTCACAATCATTAAAGGAAAAAAATGTCAATTATGAAAAAATCTGTGATGTATGCATGCTCAACGTATATGTAGTTCACACACAGTTGTGGTTATTTTTAAAACATTAGCTACTTTTGAAATGTTGTAGACAAATGTAATATATGTTTTCATTTCATTTCCCTATACAGTACTGTGGACAGTCTGGATGAGCCTGAAGAGTCAGAGGGTGCATTAAGTGACTTGTCGGCTACTAGTCCTGCCCCAACGCCCGCTAAGGAGCTGGACCAGCCATCCCAGCCTGAGGCCTCCCGATCTCCAAGGAGCCCTTCACCTGTCCAGCAGCCGCAGCCCAGGAGTCGCCGCAATGTACCTCAATCTTCCTCTGGGCAAGCAACTTGGGAGGCTATAGATGCCCGAGTCATTGAATTCCTTGCCCAGAGGAGGAGTGACGGCATTGAGGAGGCAACGCTGAGGGGCCTTGCGAGTTTATTAAAACAAGTGCCTGTTGCCAAACATCCTGAATGTGTTGCTTCTATAGCACTGGTAATTCAAATGTATGCCTCCACTTACCAGGGAGACATACACTCCCAAATAAATGAACTGCGCAAGCAGATATTAAATATCCCCCCACATGTGCATGTCCCCGGCTATTACCAGCCTCAAGCCCCACCTCAAGGGCCATCTTCCCCCCCATCCCACTTACCAACTCTTCCAAGACCAACCACATTTCCACAAAGGATGGCAACTTGGGCTGCTGACCCTGGCCAGGTACAGCCAGAAACATCTTTTCAGCCTGGCTCGTTTAGACGAGACCTTTTTGATCTGTAATGTATTATGTTGTTTACATTTTTTATTTATTTTGTTTATTCTTCTTTGTATATTCTTTAATTTAAGATAATTTCAAAAAAAATATTTTTGAACTGAAAATTTATATTTCCTTGTGTGATTTTTCTTAAACAAACAAATATTTACAGTTCATAAACGCATTTCATAAACACATATAGATGCACACCAGTTCACAATGGACATAATTTTTAATTGGGAGGGACACAATCTGTTTTTGATATTATGTGAACATGAGGTATTAGAAGATTTTTTGGCCCATTACATGAAATAATAATGATGTTAATGTTGGTGACATTTTCTGAAAAACATCATTAGTATGGATATGTACTTTTAAAAATGTGCTGGCCAAAAAACCTCAGCCCGCAAGCCCGCATCAAGGGTCCTCAGTCTCTTGCAAGTCCCTACACTCAACTACCACAATAAATTTCAATAATCTATCTACAAAATAATAAACAACTAAAGAGCCCAGAAGATTTCAAAAGCTGCCACGAATAGCGTCCCTCTGCCATGGCAAGGACCCCTCTGGGCTGTAAAAGTAGTCTGCATAGAGTTCCCGAACTGCAATGCCTGCAGTCCCAGGTCGTCTATGCAAGGTTCTTTCCAAACCCAAATCTGATGACGTAGGAAGATCTTCCATGTCAACAGAAGAGGAAGCCTCGTGAATCCTGGTGAAGTTGTGTAGAACAACACAAGCTTGAATCACCAGGGTAGCATTCTCCGGATCCATCTGTATGGATGACAAAAACACCCTCCACTTGCTAGAGAGTATCCCGAAAGCACACTCAACATACCGACGGGCAGGAGTCAACCGGTAGTTGAAAATACGCCATTTGACATCCAAACCACGCTTTGGAAAGGGCTGCATAACATGATGAGTCAATGCAAACCCTTCATCCGCCACGATGACAAATGGAGCCGGCGGACCTGAATATCCGGGCAGTCTTCTGGACTCGGGCAGGGCAAGCTGGTTGGCGCGAAGCCGCTCACTCATTCTAGAAGCACTAAAGATGCGAGCATCCGCAGTGCTTCCATAGGAGCCGATATCAACCATTATAAACCGGTAGTTACTGTCAGCAACAGCCATCAGCACTACTGAAAAATAATGTTTATAATTGAAGAATCGGGACCCTGAGTGAGGAGGATTCTTCACACGGATGTGCTTGCCATCCATTGCCCCAATGCAGTTTGGAAACTGCGCTGAAATATTGAAGCCCTCAGCGATGCGAATCCAATCATCCGTCTTGGGCTGCAGCATCACCGTCTCTAGGAGTTGCTGCCAGATGACATGGCAAGTGTGACGTACAATCCGAAAAATCGTTGAGGTTCCTAAAAGAAACTCAAAATGCAGCGATGAAAAAGAGTTCCCAGTTGCAAGGAATCTGTAGGGAAAAAAAAAAATAAAAAAAACTGTAAGCGAAAACTAAAAGGGAACATCAGATACTTTATGCACCTATCATGATGCATATAAGACATGATTTAAAACTATGTCCATTTTCGACTAAACATAATTTAAAAAAGTGATTTTGGGTGTTTGAACCAAACACTACCAGCTATTGGGGTGTGGGCAGTACTACCACAACTAAGTTACAACAACTATGTTTAGACCCTTGACATGCTGAAGGTTATGGGCACCTTAAAGGGTTTGACCAAATTAGCTTTCAGACACTAGCGATCTGCTAGTGTCTGATCTCCATAACCATGCAATTCTTAGACCTTTGTGTGGAGCCTTTTCATTAAAAAACTAACTTTTATTCCTATGCAAATGAGCCTCTAGGTGCTATGGGGGCATCTTTTCAGCACCTAGTGGCTCGGTCTACTCACACTGTATGCCCGCCCATCTCGTCTTGAATGCCTGCCTCCATCACAGCCATCGGACGAATTCTCGCGCCTGCGCCGTTCACTTCTGTCATCGGCGCAGGCGCAGTGAGTAAATGATACGCTCCTGGTGCCGGATTCCTCACTGCGCCTGCGCCGACTATGTCACAATGAGGAAGCCGGCATCAGGACAGCGGCCTTCACTCACTGCGCCTGCGCCGAAGACAGAAGTGAACGGCGCAGGCGCGTGAATTCGTCCGATGGCTGTGATGGAGGCAGGCATTCAAGACGAGATGGGCAGCATACAGTGTGAGTAGACCGAGCCTCTAGGTGCTGAAAAGACGCCCCCATAGCACCTAGAGGCTCATTTGCATAGGAATAAAAGTTAGTTTTTTAATGAAACGGCTCCACACAAAGTTCTAAGAATTGCATGGTTATGGAGATCAGACACTAGCAGATCGCTAGTGTCTGAAAGCTAATTTGGTCAAACTGAAGTGGTAGAAACCCTTTAAGAATAATGTGAACATTATGCATGATGATGAAGATAGCTGAACACAAATTGCAAACCTGCTAAAAAGAAACTAAGAGCTTTAATATCGCCAGATAATGTGTCTGGGATTCAGGTAAAAAAAAAAAAAAAAAAAAAAGAACATAACAGTGTCCGCAAAACATTATGGGCAAATAAAGTTTACTTCAGCAAACAGAAGCACATGTCTAACAGCAGCCATTTTCTAACACATGTTCCTCCTGACAGAAGCAGTGCACATTACTGTTGAAACTATAAACATAAAATATTGCTTACCTCAACGTGACGATGAGCCTTTCCTCTGGAGAAATGCTGCGCCTCATATTGGTGTCCATGAAGGTAAGGACAGTACGTAGAGACGACAGCAAGCGATCAAATGTACCCACTGACATCCGACAGAAGGAAAAAAACTTCTCAGGATGCAGGCGCAGATCTTTGTAGAGGGTATGAAAGTGTCCTTTCCGGTAGCTTTGTGAAACTATCGGATGGACCAAAAATCGCCGCCTTCTACTAGGTTCCTCATCCAACAAAGGAGTGCGCTGTCCCCATCGCCGAGAAACAAGCCAATGCAGTAAGACCTCTTCCTCAGAGTCATCCGCCATGGTGAAACAGCAAAGACAAGCAACCAAAAGCACCTCTGTACCCTGTAAAGACTACAGAAAATGGCCACAAAACCAAACTCAGGTGACCTGCATTTATACCAGTATCCTGGGTGGAGATATTAAAATTACATTTTTTTCACCATTCCTTGTTTTCTGATGGTCCGCAAAAAAAACGGACACACAGAAGCACAACAGAAGAAAAAACGGACACGGATCACGGAACAACGGAACCCCATTTTGCGGACCATGAAAAAATACGGTCGTGTGCATGAGGCCTTATTGAAACATTGGTCTACATCTGCCGGCAGCCTAGTTGCTGGGTGCTTTGTACTGTTTGCTTCCCTCTGCACTGAACTCTGCCTGTTGAGAGTTGACCTGACCTCTGCCCATTGCTTGCATTGACCCTGTTCTACCTGCCCTGACTTTTGGACTCTCTACTGCAATGCATGAATGTTGCCTGCCCTGAACTCCATTTGTTTCCTGACTACGGTTTTGCCTCATCTCTTAGTGCTCCTCACCAGTGATTCTCAAACACCATGGCTTAGCAGTCACTGATCTGAGACTGCTCCAAGAGGTAGTGGGCTAGTGGTTCCCCTACCGCAGAGCCCACATCTCTGTGTAGGGGTAAAAGAATGAAGACTAGGGGGCCACTTAAGTAACACCCTTTGGAGTAGCTCCAAGCCTAACCTGTTCCGTGGCACAGCAGAACCACGTTCGCTTTTATTGCACTTATACTGAGTGCCACATGATATTAGTACAAAAAAATATGAGAAACTAAATTATAGTATGTCTAATAAAGGCAGTGCTGACAGTAACTGTGCATTTAGTAAAGTAGTCCCCACATTATGTTACTAAGCAGCAACAAACGCTGGATCATAGTGGCATTTATTACAAGATTTCATTGCATTAGTCCTTTGTTTAATATTGTATTTTATTTTCAACTTGTAAGCTAACATGAACATAGACTAGCTGACATTTAGTGTATTTATTTCAGAAAATAACTAAGAAATTAAACTGTCTACATTAAAATCTGACACTGATGGTCATCTTGCAATTTGCTAACCCTCTATATTGTAAATATAGCTATAGGGATTGTCAAAGTGTGCACTTAGAATTCAATCATGGTTAGCCAACAAAATGGCAATCTTTGAAATTACATTGTTTTGTGACATCTCACCTAGGTATGATTCCAAATGCCATAAGTCATTATCAAGTATAATAACATAAAGCAAAGCCTCTTAACAATCAATACTATAATAGTGTAACTCATCAAATCAGTAAGCTTTATTGATTCCATTCCTTACATCTTTGCCATAATAAAAGGCCTAATCTTTCTTCACAATCACAAACAACGCTTTCAAGAAAACAAAAAAATGCTCTTTCTGATTCTTAGGAGAGTGTGGTAAAGCATCATCTATAGATTTTATGTTGTTCAACTCTGACCAGCTTCCCTGCCCCTGCTAAAGAACAGCATCCCAATAGCATAATGCTGCCGCCACCACCATGTTTCACACAGGGGATGGTGTATTCTGTGCGGTGTTAGTTTTCCGTCACAGATAACGTTTTGCATTTAGCCCAAAAAGTTAAATGTTGGTCTCATCTGACCAGAGCACCTTCTTCCACATATTTGCTGTGCCACCTATATGGCTTGTGGCAAACTGCAAATGGGATTTCTTATGGATTGCTTTTAGTGTCGAGCGAATCAAAGTTGACATGGTGAAAGTCGATACGAGTTTCAGAAAAATTAGATTCGTCACAAATCCGAATTTTTGGTGGAAAATGTCTGTAAGTGGGTAAGTAACTGGCTCAGTGATAGAAAACAGAGAGTGGTTATTAACGGTACACACTCACATTGCGTCACTGTCGCTAGTGGGGTACATCAGGGGTCAGTATTGGGCCCTATTCTCTTCAGTATATTTATTAATGATCTTGTAGAAGGCTTGCATAGTAAAATATCATTTTTTGCAGATGACACTAAACTGTGTAAAGTAATTAACACTAAACAGGACAGTATACTACTACAGAGCGATCTGGATAGATTGGAGGCTTGGGCAGATAAGTGGCAGATGAGGCTTAACACTGACAAATGTAAAGTTATGCACATGGGAAGGAAAAATGCAAGTCACCAGTACATACTAAATGGTAAAACACTCGGTAAGGCCTCATGCACACGACCGTTGTGTGCATCCATGGCCGTTGTGCCGTTTTCCGTTTTTTTTCGCTGACCCATTGACTTTCAATGGGTCAGTGGAAAAATCGGAAAATGCACCGTTTGGCAGCCGCATCCGTGATCCGTGTTTCCTGGCCGTGAAAAAAATATGACCTGTCCTATTTTTTTCACGGCCAACAGTTCACGGACCCATTTAAGTCAATGGGTCCGTGAAAAATCACGGATGCACACAAGATTGTCATCCGTGTCCGTGATCCGTGTCCGTGATCCGTGTCCGTTTTTTCCTATCATTTCAATGGCAAACTTGACTTAGATTTTTTTTTCATTTTTCATGTCCGTGGATCCTCCAAAAAACAAGGAAGACCCACGGACGAAAAAACGGTCACGGATCACGGACCTACGGACCCCGTTTTTGCGGACCGTGAAAATAAACTGTCGTGTGCATGAGGCCTAACACTGACATGGAAAAGGACCTAGGAATTTTAGCGAACTGCAAACTAAGGCTACTTTCACACTTGCGTTCGGGCTCCGCTTGTGAGTTCCGTTTGAAGGCTCTCACAAGCGTCCCCGAACGGATCCGTACTGCCCTAATGTATTCTGAGTGGATGCGGATCCGCTCAGAATGCATCAGTCTGGCACCGTTTGTCCTCCGCTCCGCTCAGCAGGCGGACACCCGAACGGATGTCCGCCTGGCCGTGCGGAGGCAAACGGATCCATCCAGACTTACAATGTAAGTCAATGGGGACGGATCCGTTTGAAGTTGACACAGTATGGCTCAATTTTCAAACGGATCCGTCCCCCATTGACTTTCAATGTAAAGTCAAAACGGATCCGTTTGCATTTTTGTTCATGGTAATGCAAACAGATCCGTTCTGAACGGATCTAAGCGTTTGCATTATAGGTGCGGATCCGTCTGTGCAGATACCAGACGGATCCGCACCTAAACGCAGGTGTGAAAGTAGCCTAAGCTGTAAAAACCAGTGTCAGGCAGCTGCTGCCAAGGCCAATAAGATAATAGGTTGCATCAAAAGGGGCACAGATGCCCGCAATGAGAACATAGTCTTTATAATATAAAGCACTTCAGTAACCTGTAGCAATTACAAGTCCCCACCAGGAGCTCTGCTAACCCAGCACTAACAGTCTTTCAAACTTGCAGACTTGTGTGTTCTTTTTACCCCATTGTGCCAATATTGTATGTGAGTGAGCAATAGAAGTCTTAGGGCTCTTTCACACCTGCATTCTTTTCTTCCGGCATAGAGTTCCGTCGTCGGGGCTCTATGCCGGAAGAATCCTGATCAGTTTTATCCTAATGCATTCTGAATGGAGAGAAATCCATTCAGGATGCATCAGGATGTCTTCAGTTCCGGAACGGAACGTTTTTTGGCCGGAGAAAATACCGGAGCATGCTGCGCTTTTTGCTCCGGCCAAAAATCCTGAAGACTTGCCGCAAGGCCGGATCCGGAATTAATGCCCATTGAAAGGCATTGATCCATATCCGGCCTTAAGCTAAACGTTGTTTCGGCGCATTTCCGGATACGACATTTAGCTTTTTCTGAATGTTTACCATGGCTGCCGGGACGCTAAAGTCCTGGCAGCCATGGTAAAGTGTAGTGGGGAGCGGGGAGCAGTATACTTACCGTCCGTGCGGCTCCCGGGGCGCTCCAGAGTGACGTCAGGGCGCCCCAAGCGCATGGATCACGTGATAGCATGGCACGTCATCCATGCGCATGGGGCGCTCTGACGTCATTCTGGAGCGCCCCGGGAGCCGCACGGACTGTAAGTATACCGCTCCCCCGCTCCCCACTACTACTATGGCAACCAGGACTTTAATAGCGTCCTGGCTGCCATAGTAACACTGAACGCATTTTGAAGACGGATCCATCTTCAAATGCTTTCAGTTCACTTGCGTTTTTCCGGATCCGGCGTGTAATTCCGGCAAGTGGAGTACACGCCGGATCCGGACAACGCAAGTGTGAAAGAGGCCTTACTTACAATAAAATAAACCTTTCGTTTATTTTATTTCTTTGCTTCATTCCAATATAAAATGGTACATCATGAGGGAGGCTGAGACAGACATCATTCACACCTCCTCCCCTCCACGTTTGCGGAGAACACGCCATCTTACTCATGCGTCGCGTGGAGGGAAGGAGGTGAGAACATAGTCTTGCCACTTTGCAAATCACTTTCAAATTTCGAAAAAAGAAGACAAGGGGAGATCTACTAACTATGTATAAATATATCATGGGTCAGTACAGAGATCTCTCCCATCATTTATTCATCCCCAGGACTGTGACTTTATGAGGGGACATCCTCTGCGTCTGGAGGAAAGAAGGTTTCCACACAAACATAGAAGAGGATTCTTTACGGTAAGAGCAGTGAGACTATGGAACTCTTTGCCAGAGGAAGTGGTGATGTTAAGTTCACTAAAAGAGTTCAAGACTGGCCTGGATGTATTTCTGGAGTGTAATAATATTACAGGCTATAGCTACTAGAGATGGGTCGTTGATTCAGAGAGTTATTCAGATTGCCTAACTAGAGTTGGGACCATTTTTTTTCCCTTAAAGTGGGAAAAATTGGCTTCTACCTCACCGTTTTTTTCCCCTTCCCCTAGATCAACTTGCAGGATAACAGGCTGAACTAGATGGACAGATGTCTTTTTTCAGCCTTATAAACTATGTTACTATGAATTGTATATATTTTTTTTAAATGGCTGCTGCACATGCAGTGGCGCACATAGAGAAGTAAAGGCCCCATAACGAGGATCAAATCAGGCCCCCCACTCAGGACAGAAGGGTTTCTGCCTAAACCCTTTTCAATGACCCTTGGGCCATTTTTCCACTGCTTCATTTGCTAAAAGTTTCCCCTTTAGAGGGTAGAGTCCTGACCAAGTTTTCACCTCCAGTAGAAGAGGAGATAATCCTAACTAATACTGTGCCCCCTCTTGCCCTAAGCCACATAGCAGTCGCATGGTCTGCCGCTATGGTAGCCCGCAAATGAGGGATCACCCATAATGCCGTGCAGCCAGTCAATCAGAAGATAGTCAGCCCTATAGAAAGCCTCATCCTGCTTGGTCTCCACCATTTTACTGTGAATTTAGTGCAGGGAGAGATGTGACAGGTGCTATGGACAGTGATTAAGAAAGCCTTTATTTGTAAAATTTTAGTTTGGAACAATTCAGGGACAACACAGTGGTCCTCCAGCATACCACCTATACAGAGTATGGCAGTGTCATGCTGTTCTGCACCTGGTTTGCTCAGGCAAACTGAATCACACCAAGGAGGAACTGCTACGCATCCTTCAAGAGAAAATCAAATCTTTGCTATCTCCTCACCAACTGAAGATCAGAACCATGGTCACCGATAACGGGAAGAACATTAAGTTGGCGCTGCATCAAGGAGGGCTGACCCATGCTTCTTGCATGGCGTACATGTTTAATCTGGTTGTAAAGCAGTTCCTGAAGTCTTCCACCCAAATGCAAGACATCTTGAAAATAGCCAGGAAACTGTGCATGCACTTCAGCCACTCTTACTGCATAACTCCTCACTGTAAAAAATGCCCTCCTTAAACTGCAAAGGCAGAATGGTGTTCCCCAAGATCGCCTTATATTGTCACGACCCTTGGTCATGGTCGTGACTCTTTGAGCCACATGCAGTTGCCCGTGGTTTAGTGTTGTGTCAACCGCAGCTGGGGGCACTTTGTGGTTTGCCTCAGGTGCAGTTGCCGCGGACAACAGGCATGCGAGCGGTTGCCTTTGGCAACGTGTGTTTGTGTGCACTTCCTTGTCTGTTTGTTGTGCACGAGGTGGTGTGTAGTATGCACTTGGTCTCCTCCCTTCACCTGCGGTTGTCCGCGGCAACGTCTGGTGTTGTTTGCATGTAGTGGAAGTGTCTCGGCCTGTTGGCTGTTCTTTAGGACACGGTTGCCGCGCATGCCGTTGCCGGCGGTAACGGGTGAGTGAGTTTGTGTGCTTTCCCCTTTAAGTTGGTGTTTTCCCTTTCCTGTGGTGCTGGAAGGGTTAGCTCTCTTCCCAGTGTGTGTGATGTCACTGGGTGTGTTCTGACCGGTGGGTGTGGCCACTTAGGCCTATAAAGCCTCTGTCTCTGGCTTGGCTCAGTAGGTTGCTTTCAGCCAGGCATAGCTGGAGCAGCCTCCTGTATATTACCATCTACCAGTGGGGGCCTCCCTTCTGGTCATAAAACTTTGTTATTCGGTGTTATCTAGGTGTGTGTGGGGTTTCTGTATCATTGCAGCTTATGGTCCGGGTCCCTGTGTGATGTTTGTGTGTGCTGTCATTGTTGGTGTCCTGAACAAACAGCACCTGCACATGGGTTCCTGGTTGTGTTGTTCTGTGGCAGGTGAGTGTTGTGTTGATTGCCTTTGCCTGTCACTGCCATAAGGTGTTTTCTGTTTCCCCTTGTTGCTTGGACATTGAGACTCCTGCTCCTCCGTGCCAAGGAGGAGTAGGTCGTCTCACCCAGCTCCTAGGTCAGGGATCTGCGGAGGGTCAGCAGGGATCCGAGGTTCCTGAGTATGGGCCCTCCTACCATCAAGGTCGGCCCATGCAGGTAGGAGACAGGGTCAGAGTTAGGGACGCAACAGGAGGTGACCTGCTCCCTAATTCTGTGTTGTTTGGCCAAGTGGTAACCCTACCATCTCCTGGCACCGCACGGCTGGGGGTTTCCCCCCACCTCCAGCCGTGACAGTATGACCAGAAGGGAGGCCCCCACTGGTAGATGGTAATATACAGGAGGCTGCTCCAGCTATGCCTGGCTGAAAGCAACCTACTGAGCCAAGCCAGAGACAGAGGCTTTATAGGCCTAAGTGGCCACACCCACCGGTCAGAACACACCCAGTGACATCACACACACTGGGAAGAGAGCTAACCCTTCCAGCACCACAGGAAAGGGAAAACACCAACTTAAAGGGGAAAGCACACAAACTCACTCACCCGTTACCGCCGGCAACGGCATGCGCGGCAACCGTGTCCTAAAGAACAGCCAACAGGCCGAGACACTTCCACTACATGCAAACAACACCAGACGTTGCCGCGGACAACCGCAGGTGAAGGGAGGAGACCAAGTGCATACTACACACCACCTCGTGCACAACAAACAGACAAGGAAGTGCACATAAACACACGTTGCCAAAGGCAACCGCTCGCATGCCTGTTGTCCGCGGCAACCGCACCTGAGGCAAACCACAAAGTGCCCCCAGCTGCGGTTGACACAACACTAAACCACGGGCAACTGCATGCGGCTCAAAGAGTCACGACCATGACCAAGGGTCGTGACATATATGCGACGTTTCCATGCTTTGGAACTCCACCCTCCACGTGTTGGACCGACTATATGTAAGAAGAACGCAGTCAACGATTTCTTGATGATGCAGGCAGACAGGACTACTCCCCTGTGCGACTTTCACATTAGCCAGTGGCAGCTCATGCGTGGCACCTGCCATTTGCTCAGACCCTTTGAGGAGGACAATTTATTTGTCAGTTGCCAGGACTACAGAATGAAAAATGTTATTTGACTTCTTCACGTCCTGGAGCAGATGCTGGTGAATCTGGTGTGAATTTGTGGCCTGATACAAATAGTTTTGGGGTGTGTTCATTTCATATATAAAAGTACTGTACTTTCATTAATCTTTGCTTTTGTGGTGAATTTTCAGTCTGATACAACCAGTTTTGGCGTATTAATTTCATGTATAGAAGTACTTCCATTCATCCTTGCTTTTGGGGTGAATTTGCGGCCTGATACAAACTGTTTTGGGGTGTTTATTTCATGTATAAAAGTACTTCCCTTCATCCTTGCTTTTGGGGTGAATTTGCAGTCTGATACAAACAGTTTTGGAAGGGTGTTAATTTTAAATATATAAAAGTATGCCCGAAGTGCGAGGAAATTTGACTTCGGACAAATCAAATTTTTTCAGAAATTCACATCGAATTCCACTTTGTCAACTTCAATTCGCTCATCTCTATATATAAGGCATGAGAACCCAAGCTAAACGGCCATACATCTTCTTTTCTCTGCCCTACCTGTTCTGTATATGAAAAAGCTACAATTTGGGGAGGGGAAGTCTTACAATTTTGATGCACAATATTACTTTAATCTACTTTCACCTTTGATGAAGAAAGGTGTCATATACAGTATGCTGTAAATTTCTAATAGGTGTTGGTTCACACACATGAACTGAAGTTTATAGATAAAGTAGTAGCATGAATTTGGACAACGGGAGTCAGTAAACCCTCATATGTCCATCAGAGAAGTGCCACAGACAGGCTCGGACTGGCCCACCAGGGAGCCGGTGAATCCCTCGGTGGGCCCCTGAGCTAATCAGTAATGAGTTTTTCTGTCCTCTTCTCTGCACATGCAAGCGCTGTTATTGTATTTCTGTGCCCCGCCCCCTCTTGCTGGAAATCCTATAACCAGTAGGGCCCTCGTATGTTAGGGAGACCCACCAGGCCCCCTGACAGGCGGGTAAGGCCCTTTGCAGACAAGCGTGTCCGGATTAGGTCCGAATGCGTTGTGTCTGCGATCAGGAAAAATTGAGTAGCTACGCAATTGCAGTCAGGTTTGACTGCGATTGCGTTCCGATGTTCAGTTTTTCTTGCGCGGATGCAATGCGTTTTGCACGCGCGTAATAAAAAACTGACCTGTTCCAATTGATCACGCACCCTCTTCTTGCTTCTTCTTCCAGGACCAGCAAAAGGACCTTTGGTGACGTAATCACGCTCACCATGTGGTAAGCGCGGTAACGTCAGCGCAGGTCCTGCTGAATGAATATAGAAGATTTTTATCTTCATTCAGCAGGACCTGCGCTGACGTCACCGCGCTCACCACGTGACCATGAAGTCACCAAAGGTCCTTTTCCAGCCAGGTTCTGCAAGAACCCCACAATGGACCTTTTACTTTAATTCAGAATGCTATTATTTTCCATTATAACCATGTTTTAAAAGAAAATAATAAAGTAAATGGGGTCCCGGGTAACTCATCTCTCATCTCCTTAGCAACCATGCGTTAAAATTGCATTGCATTCGCACTTGTTTGCGGATGCTTGCGATTTTCACACATCCCCATTCATTTCTATGGGGCCTGCGTTGCGTGAAAAACGCAGAATATAGAACAAGCTGCGATTTTCATGCGATGCACAAGTAATGCGTGAAAATCACCGCTCATCTGAACAGCCCTATTGATGTGAACGGGTCCGGATTCAGTGCGGGTGCAATGTGTTCACCTCGTGTATTGCACCCACGTGGAATTCTCGCCAGTGTGAAAGGAGCCTAAGACAGCGGCAGAACTTAAAACTATATCTGCATTCTAAGGACAGTTTCAGATATAAAAAGACAGGGAACTGCCACAGAAAAAGCTATTTCCAGCAGTGGTCACTTTAAAGATTCGGGCCGCACCAGCACGTATGCCGCAAACTGCATGCTACAAGGAGTGAAGCATGGGAGTTGCCTGCAAGTTAAAAGGGGTTGTCCGGGTTCAGAGCTGAACCCGGACATACCCTTATTTTCACCCCGGCAGCCCCCCTGAGCCTAGCATCGGAGCATCTCATGCTCCGATGCGCTCCAGTGCCCTGCGTTAGATCGCGCAGGGCACAGGCTCTTTTGTTTTTAATAACACACTGCCGGGCGGTAACTTCCGCCCAGCAGTGTGTTCGGTGACGTCACCGACTCTGAGGGGCGGGCTTTAGCTCTGCCCTAGCCGTTTTACTGGCTAGGGCAGAGCCAAATCCCGCCCATCAGTGCCGGTGACGTCACCGGGGTTCCTGTCAGCCCCATGGAGAGCCCGGTACGTCACCGGAACTCTGAAAAATGCCTTTGCCCTGCGCGATTTAGCGCAGGGCAAAGGAGAGCATCGGAGCATGAACTGCTCCGATGCTCATGTCAGGGGGGCTGCCGGGGTGAAAATGGAGGGCTGTCCAGGTTCAGCTCTGAACCTGGACAACCCCTTTAAGTACTGGCTCTGCTCTAGAGTGAAAAGTGTGGAGAGCAGGTTCAGGCTTAGTGGTGTGCAACTGCACTGGGATATCACCCAGGGGGGCAGCAGAACAGTTCTGCCCCCACCAGGAAACAGAGCGGGGCCGCATCAAACACTTCATTTATAGTGCACCAGGTGGTCTGCAGGCATTTTTTTTGAGAAGAATATGTGGGTTTTAGATAAGTTCAAATTTCCGTTCATAAATCCGCCATATCTGCCATAGAAGGATAATACCATGAACCACTGGATCCCTAATGAATTTCATGGGATCCCACCGGGATCCGCCTGCATTCTGGCAGAAATTCAGACTTTCAGTCAGACAAAAAAATTGCGCATACCAGCAGTTCACAGCATTATCCAACTATGTCACATGCAGTGATCTCCAACAACCTGCAGGCTTTCTGAAGGCAAATGTGAAGCTAGTGTAACAATACATTGTTTGTTAAAAAAAAAAAAACTTAATGATTTCCTTCCCTTTAACACTTACAGTGCTGAACTGAGTGCCCCTGCTAAAATAAATCAATAAAATCGCAGCGCCATTCAGGCCCATTCATCGCACTAGAAAAGTTTTCCCTGCTGCAGCATGGAAAGTCTCGGCCACAGCTGGAAAGCCTCTGTGTGCAGTGTTTGAGCCTAAATGCCATTACTATTGTATCAGTATGTGTCAGAGCAAGGGAGAGCAACTTGTTTTTTTAACAAACATGGTATTATTAGGGTACTTTCACACTCAGGGCCGGCCTTAGGTGTTCAGGCGCCCTGTGCGAGCTAACCTTGTGGCGCCCCCCCCCCCCCTTACCCCTGATCACATAAACATACACAAAGAGGAAAAAAATCTTTGAGTACAGTCTACAGATAATGTAGTAGATGTCACCTGCAGTCCTATGTGACACCACAAATAACACATAGCTCTCTGAATACGGATAACACAGTGATGGCTCTCTGATTTCCGAAAATGTAGTAGTGTTGTTACCTTCGGTCCTATGTAAAACCACAGATAACACTAGTGCTGATAATGTAGTAGTGTTACCTGCAGTCCTATGTAAAACCACAGATAACACTAGTGCTGATAATGTAGTAGTGTTACCTGCAGTCCTATGTAAAACCACAGATAACACTAGTGTAGATCATGTGGAAGTGTTACCTTCGTCCTTAGTGTGCCTCCCTGTGTCTATCGCACGGACTTCATGCTGGCGCTGCCTCCTCTTCCTCCTCCTTCTTCTTCTTCTCTTGCACAGAACGTTCTGAAGCAGCTGCGTCAAGACATAGGAACACTGTGGGCATGGTGATGGTGACACGCAGGGAGAGACACCAATATACAGGGACGGACACACACACACACAGGGACGAACACACACACACAGGGACGAACACACACACAGGGACGAACACACACACACACAGGGACGGACACACACACACACACACACACAGGGACGGGGACACACACACAGGGACGGGGACACACACACAGGGACGGACACACACACAGGGACGGACAGTCACACACACACAGGGGCGGAGACAGTCTCTCTCACACACACACACACAGGGACGGACACACACACAGGGACGGACAGTCACACACACACAGGGGCAGAGACAGTCTCTCTCACACACACACACACACACAAGGACGGACACACTAGCGTTATTCTTTTCCGGCATTGAGTTCCGTCCTAGGGGCTCTATACCAGAAAAGAACTGATCAGTTTTATCCCCATGCATTCTGAATGGAGGGAAATCCGTTCAGGATGCATCAGGATATCTTCAGTTCAGTCTTTTTGCCTTTTCAAGATGGCGATAATACCACAGCATACTGCAGTTTTATCTCCGTCCAAAATTCCGGAACACTTGCCAGAATGCCGGATCCGGCATTTTTTCCCTTTGAAATGCATTAATGCCAAATCCGGCCCCAACATACCGGTAAAATGGATCGATTTTTGTGGTCTGCGCATGCCAGACCCGTTTTTCCGAATGACACCAGAGAGATGGATCTGGCATTTCAATGCATTTGTCAGACGGATCAAGATCCTTAAGCCCACCATTTATTCAGCTGTTATAACCTGTATAAGGTCTCACACACTAGGCCACATCCACACTGAAGTATGCAAACCACAGATCATTTGCAAGATAACCACATGGATATTGACAGCACATGGATGACATCTGTTTGCTGTCTTTTTTTTTTTTTGTGGACCCCCATAGAAATGAATGGAAAGAATGTTCAATCTGTAAAAAATGCAGACTGGACACAGATGCTAAATACGGTAGTGTGCATGAGGCCTTAACCTGGCTATTTTTTGTGAAAAGTAGCAACCCCAATCAAAAAGTAGTCCTCAATTTTTACACTAAATAAAGTTTACTAAATATACATAGCAATACCGACTATAGAGTAGTGATCAATAATTTAGTAACATACATTAATTTTTTTTTGTTATGATCATTGTGAAATTTATGTAAAAATCCTGTTAATTTCCAATGGTAATGGAAAGAACTAAATTCTGCAGGATTATAAGAAATTTGGACGTGAGCAGGAAATAGTGTAAAAAACAAAACACAATGTCACTTACCTATTAGAAACAATGGAATGGAATAATCTCTGTACATGTCCTTTTTAAACATATAGAAGTGATTTTCCATCAGCAAGAGCGGAAACCCGCCTTGTAAGGCTGGTTTCACACGGGCGTTGCGGGAAAAGATGCGCTCATGTGCAAAGCCCCATAGAAATTAATGGGTCCAGATTCAGTGCAGGTGCAATGCGTTCACCTCACGCATTGCACCCGAGTGGAAATCTCGCCCGTGTGAAAGGGGCCTAAGAGTGATTCCTGCTCTGGCAGACTCAGGCCGTCCATGTAACATAGATGTCCATTCACTGCAGCTTGGGTTTGCTGTTGTGCTCATTTGACCTGACTTATCACAATATGGCAGCATTAGCATGTACAGTAATACATTGACAGAGAAATGTAGATGTCCAAATGGCTGCCTATAGATAGCTTGCATGGCTAGCTAACAGAAATAACTTCCCGAGTGACACTTATACCTAGCTAAACAGCTAAACAGCTCTGCATAACAATGTCCCTGAGACAAGGTAGATCTCACTCACCAGATATACTTGCACAAAGATGGTGGAGTTTAAGAAGGAGAACTGCATGAAACAGCGCTGATGTCCTGTAGTCTGTATGTAGACTGAAGACTGGGCTTCTCCTTCCCAGAATGCCTTGCTCTACCCACAATGCCTAACACCTCCCACAAAGCAATAATCTTTTTAAACAAGAAAACAAGGTACAATACATGTTACCTAACTAATAACTACAGGAATACAGAAATTGCAGCAGAATGAATTAGAAATGAAAAAGACGTGAACTGAAATGACTCTCTCTCTGCTGGAGGCAGAACATTATCTCTTCTTCAGTTTAACACTCAGTATTATTCCCTTTTTTTTTCTTTTTCTTTTTGTTTCTTTCCCCATAATTTCCTCATTGTATTTCTTAGCTCCCATCTGGAGTGCCATCACTTAAAATTCATTTTGGCCGAATCCACTAAAACGGCATGTAGAGCTATTTTAGGGCACATGTCGGTGGGAAAAAAAAGCACTAGGGAGCAGGGTCGGTGCAAGGATTTTTGCCAACACAAGCGAAGCTACATTTTGGCGCCACCCCCGCCCGGACGGCCCTGGCCCCATCAATGATCACATCATTACCCCCTATTGACAATAGGGGGTAATGATGTGATCATGGATGGGGCCAGGGCCATCCGGGCGGGGGTGGGGGTGGGAATGATGTGCCATGGGGGGGAGAAATGTGACACACAATAGGCTATTGTTTCACATTTCTCCTCCCCCCCCGGCCCGGACGGCTCTGGCCCCATCCATGATCACATCATTATCCCCTATTGTGTCAGATTTTACCCCCCCTATGGCACATCATTCCCCCCCCAGCCTCCGGCCGACCCTTCCTGGCGGTCTGGCCCCATTCCCATGTCACATACAGTGACATACTCAGAGTACAGACATTTACATTGTCCCCACGGCCCCTCCTCCAGGCTCCATCATGTCACCGTCACACAAACTAGCGCCAGAGCAGAGGTGTGTGACACCCTCCTTCCCCCCCCAATATTAATGATTGTTGTTTTGTAATTCATTTTTTTAAACACGTCATTGATGCCGTGCTAAGCCTGAGCGCCTCTGCCCTGGCGCTAGTCAGTGTGTGCTCTAGCTAGCCTAGCGCTCATCTCATCATTTTGAATTAATTTTAAATCAAATGATAATATTAATTATTATAAAATAACATTCAAAATTCTATTGGGACCTACCCTAACAAGTCCTGACCTGTCCTGACCACGTCTCCTGCTGCTGGCTGCCAGAGTGCCAGTGTGAGTCTGACTCGTCTCTGGTGATCTGATCATCTGAATGGGTCTGAACTCTGAATCATCTGATCTAATTATCTTACTCGGCTGCCTATGTCTGTCTGACTCAGACACAATCACTCAGCTCGAGCCTTGAGCTTATCATTACCTGCCGCTCTCACACACCAGTCCAGTCACGCCCCCTGTGCAGCCAGTGCAGCCAGGTGACTTGAGGCAGCTAAGCGGCGCGCTGAGCCTACTGAAGAATCTGCCTGCCCTTAGGCACAGCCGCACTGTCCGCACACGCACGCTGGGGGCGGGGCGGGCGGGTGGTATTCAATCCAATGATCTGAGTGTTGCCCTGACTACGAGCGCCACGGCCGCCGGGCCGGCACACGCTTGGTCTGCCTTATAGTAGCGCCGGCCCTGCTAGGGAGGAAGAAAGAGGGTTCTCACATGACCGTGAGAGGAAGTGGAAGGGAGAGCTTGTCCTGACTGGCTCCCAGGCTGACTGACAGCCTGGATGAGCCAATCAGTGCTCTAGCAGGCAGGGAGGTGCCCTAGCAGAATGAACAGAAAGCCATTCTGTGTTCGGCTGTGAAAAAGGGTGGTTGGCTGTTACAGTCTCTGCCCAGAAACCGACAGTGAAAAATGAATAAGGGACAGTCAGAAATCAATCAACCTTATTGCCAGAGAGAGTGAAGTGAAAGGCTAGGATTCCAAAGAAGAATTGTGTGTGTTATGTACAAAAGAGAGAAGCAGGGCAGCTGATAGCTAGGGAGAGAGGAGACAGGACCTGTGGCTTACTGTGTCTGCTATCAGAAGTGGAGGTGCACCTTAAAAGCAGCTACCTGCAAGCAAGTACTCTCAATGTTCCCCCGTTTTCATAGAAATCCTTTTTTATAGGGTTCAAAATAATTAAGCTAGACAATTAGCAATACCCAAGGTGTGGCAGCAATCTACCTGTGTGTGTTAAGTTGAAATTGAGCGTAAAGCTAAGGTTCATTTACGTATTTTTAATTTCCACACAGTCACAGTTTTATATTATATTCCATTTGGCACTGGGAATACAAATAAATGAGACTTTATTCAATATAAGTAAAATGACACTACCATTGCGTTCCAGAGCTTGGGGGGGAAGGGGGAATTAATAAAAAAAGAAATGAAAAGAGATAACAAGTTTATCTAAAAATGATCTAGGCCTAGGAGGATATCAACTTTCAGGGTAATTGGAGCAACTTCAGTTTGGCCTGAACTGATTCGGGTACAAACTAAACTTTATTTGTCAAGAGAGAATATGGAATAGGTTAAAACATAACCTTTACTCAAAATTCAAATTAAATAAGTAAAGCTTATCACTGCTTGCAACAGACGCTAAAATAAAACAATAAATCTTTATTTATGTTCATATAGTAAAAGAGGGGGGCACCCAAATAATGGAGAAAGCCCCTCTAGACCATAAAGCACAAATAAGTGCAGCTAGCCCTCATGTTAGGAGGAAGCTAAAGATCAAAGAGGGTATACCTATTGCGGCAGAGGAAAAGATACTGGGGTAGAATGGTGTATGGAGTGGCCCATAAATAAGGGCTGCTGCAGGAGCCAAATAGAATACTATCCACAGTACACCAAAGTCCCAGTTCCAAACTCTGCAGTGCTAAGGGAATGCACTGTTATTTACATCAGAGGTTAATGACGTGAGGTGCAAGTTGATGAACCCTTATATCAGGGATGTCAAACTCGTGGCCCTCCAGCTGTTGCAAAACTACAACTCCCATCATGCCTGGGCATACTACAGCTATCAGGGAATGATGGGAGTTGTAGTTTTGCAACATCTGGAGGGCCATGAGTTTGACATCCATGCCTTATATGGTCACTAAACCTCACAAAGTACGCCTACTAGTGGCTGGGATAGGTGCCAATTGTCTAATCAGTGCCCAAAAACATGCAGGGCATCCTAAATCCCTAACCATTAGTAGGTACCCCCTCTGACCGCTAGGGGAGGTGCAGTAGTAGCCAAAGGGCTCTACAATAGAGCGAGCCCAGTGAACTGAGTACAGTGTAGGAACAACCGCCCACTTATAAGGGCAATGGAAGGGGGCTCAAGTACAATGAGTATTCGTTCCCCTCCACCTGCCACAGTGAGGGTGGAAATTGTAGCAGGGCTCTAAGATGAAGAGAACCCTGTAACTCAAATACTGTATCCAGGAACACTGTATAGCAGCAGGGCCGTGAGAGGAGGCACAAAAGTACGGGCTCAACGCGTTTCAACTAAAGAGTCTCATCAAGAGCCACATTTGTTCAAACAGATAACAGGCATATGCCTGTAAGATAAAGGGGGCGGCCCTACCACAGGGTAGAAAGGGGGGGGGGAGCTACGGACACCAATCAAAGGAGAGGAGCGGGGCGAGCCTCTGTAAGCCCCTCCTCCCTCAGCCGATGCCCAAAAAGTAAGCGCTTCCAGCATGAGGATGACAGCAGGAATACTAGGTGGCCCGCGGCATCAGGGACATGGTGTGTGTATTGAAAACTGGGATAGGGAAAGAAGCTAGAAGAGAAACAACCAGAGTAAGAATGAGAGTAAACATGATTAATAGAGTTGCAGAATAAGGAGATTAAAAATTTGTACCGGGAAACGAGTAATGCCTAGATTATAAGGGCATCCCAAAGGGGATCCCGGTACAGGGGGAAAAACAGGTCACCAGATAGAGAACCACATAAGGGGCCCCAGGTGGTATGGCACAAATTAAAAAGGGACCAAAAGGAGCACTCTCGTTCAAAGGGCATGTTGGGCAAAAAGCCGACCACATAAGAGACCAGAGGTGGTCAGAAAAGGCATATTGCAGGGGCAATAAAGGGACCCACATCCGAAGGGCTCATATATACCCCGAAAGTGGATACATGGGGGTATATAGCAAATAGTAGTCCAGCCACATGGCAGGATAGCGTGTATAGGCCTTCCAACTAATAATGGCAATTAAAAAAAATGCAGGCATAGGATATCAGCTCATTCAGCCCTACAGGTTGTACAGTATGGAGGTGAAAAATTCATTGCGCCTCCTTTTGTAGAAGAAGTTTGTCAAGGTCCCCCTCAATAGGCTATTGGTCGAGGTGGGTAACTTTCCGATTATACGTACACTCTTTTACTAAGTACCGTGATTTTTTTTTGCTAAATAAATAAGACCCCCCAAAAAAATAATTAACATAAATTGGTGAAACAAATAGAAAAAATATTTTAATCTTACCACCTCAGGCATCTATTCATAATTTCTTATTTGTTCCAACGTAGAGGCAGTAGTTTTCTCTAGGTGTTAGGTCTTTCTGTCAGTTATATTAATGATACAGGCAGTGCCCTTGTGTTTATTCAGGTTACATAGGGACAAAACTGTCTCACTAAAGCAAACCCTATGTATGATAAGGAAAAGGGCTATGAGTCCCTACCTGACAAACACAAAGCACCTACCCCGATAGGGGCAACCCCGTACAGAACCTGTCCCTGGCATGGCTGTATCCCTAAAAATGACTCTCACTCTTGTCCCAACATGCCATGTTTCATCCCAATAATGGGGCTCATCAGAGCGGGCAACATTTCTGATTTATACAGTGCCTTGCAAAAGCATTTACCCCCTTGACTTATTTCGTATTTTGGTGCCACATAACCTGGAATTAACATGGATTGTGTGAGGATTTGCATCATTTAATTTACAGAACATGCCCACAATTTTGAAAAAGTTTTTTTATTTTTATTTTTTATTGTGAAACAAACAAATAGGACAAAATAACAGAAAAGGTCAATGTGCATAACTATTTACGCCCCTAAAGCCAATACTTTGTAGAGCCACATTTTGCGGCAATCACAGCTCCAAGTCACCTTGGATAAGTCTCTATGAGCTTGCCACATCTTACCAGTGGAATTTTTGCCCATTCCTCCTTGCAAAACTGCTCCAGCTCCTTCAAGTTGGATGGTTTTCCCTTGTGAACAGCAATCTTTAAGTCTGACCACAGATTTTCTATTGGATTGAGATCTGGGCTTTGTCTAGGCTATTCCAACACATTTACATGTTTCCTCTTAAACCACTCAAGTGTTGCTTTAGCAGTGTGTTTGGGGTCATTGTCTTGCTGGAAGGCGAACCTCCGCCCCTTGCTTCAAATCACGCACAGAATGGTACAGGTTTTGCTGAAGAACATCCATGTATTTAGCACCATCCATCTTTCCCTCAACTCTGACCAGTTTCTAAGTCCTATCCCCACAGCATGATGCTGCCACCACCATGTTTCACTGTGGGGATAGTGTTCTTTGGGTGATGTGATGTGTTGGGTTTGCGCCGGTTTTCTTTGATGGCCGAAAAGTTCAATTTTAGTCTCATCAGACCAGAGCACCTTTCTCTATACATTTTGGGAGTCTCCCACATGCCTTTTCGCAAACTCACAACGCGCCTTATTGTTTTTAGCTGAAAGTAATGGCTTTCTTCTGGCCACTCTGCCATAAAGCCCACGGATTATTTTCATCCTATGTACAGATACTCCAGTCTCTGCTGTCGAACTCTGCAGCTCCTCCAGGGTTACCTTTGGTCTCTGTGCTACCTCTCAGATTAATGCCCTCCATACCCGGTCCGTGAGTTTTGGTGGGCGGCTGTCTCTTGGCAGGTTTGCTGTTGTGCCATGATCTTTCCATTTTGGTTATGATAGATTTGATGGTGCTCCTGGGCATCCTCAAAGATTTGGATATTTTTTTATGACCTAACCCTGACTTTTTTGGAGAGTTCCTTGGTCTTTATGGCAGTGTTTGGTTAGTGATGCCTCTTGCTTAGGTGTCGCAGCCTCTGGGGCTTTTCAAAAAAAATGTGTATATGTAATGACAGATCATGTGACACTTGGACATCATTTCACTAATTATTAGTGTCGATCACAAATATTCGAATTTCGAATTTTTATCGCGAATATAGGTATCGAAAATTTGCGAATATTTCGAATATAGTTATATATATTCGTAATTTCAAATATTCTAATTTTTTTATTTTTTTTTTCATTACACATGATCCCTTCTAGCTTGTGGGCCAATAAGAAGGCTGCAATATACTTGACTTTAGGAGTAGTAGTGTTTGCGAATTTTGCTCTATATTAATTTTTTTGAATATTCGCTAGATTGGTATATATAGCGAATATTCGAAAAAAAACAAATAGAGCAAATTAGCTAATATAGTGCTATAATCTTCTTTGTCTAATAGTTGTAATGTTTTTCTCATCTGGAGTTCAGATTGGAAAAAAATTGCAACTATAAAAAAAAAAGATTATAGCACTATATTAGCTAAATTGCTCTATATTTGTTTTTTTCAAATATTCGCTATATTGCTGTCACGGCTGAGGATGGGGAAAATCCTCAGCCGTGCGATGCCAGCTGATGTCCGGTTGCTGCTCGGCCAGGGCAACAGAATTAGGGAGCTGGTCACCTCCTATAGCGTCCCTAATCTGACCCTAACTCCTATCTACATGGGCCGACCTTAAAAGGTAGGAGGACCCATGCGCCGGAACCTAGGAGCCCTGACTTACCCTCCGTCCGGTCCCTAGCTAGGAGTCAGGGTAAGACGGCCTGTTCCTACTTGACACGGAGGAACAGGGGTCTCACGGGCCGAGTAGCCAGGAGAGGGGGAACACCAACAGTCTTATGGATATGGCAGGTGAACTAACTAGTTCCACCTACCTGCCACAGCCTTGCTGACTGGATCCCTGTGGACACAGGGATCCAGATCCATAAGCTGCACAGAAACCAAAGAGATAAGACATCAACCATACATCAGGGAAAGGAATCTTATGACCGGAACGGTGGCCCTTACAAGAAGGATGGAATCCACAGGAGGCTGCTTCAGCCAAGCATGACTGAAAGCAACCTACTGAGCAGTGCTCCAGACACAGGCTTTATAGGGCTAAATGGCCACACCCACCGGACAGACACACCCAGTGACATCTCACACACTGGGAAGAGGGTTAACCCTTCCAGCACCACAGGAAAGGAAAACACCAAACATACAGGGGAAGTGACCAAACTAAGATCACCCTGTGGCTGTTGCCGCTGACAACGACATGGGTGGCAGCCGTCCCGGGAGACAGCCCGAAGGCCGAGACACTGCCACCACATGTACATAATACCAAATGTTGCCACGGGCAGCCACAGTGAAAGGACGATGTCCGTGCGCACCAAACATAAACTACAGTGCACACCAGACATACAACACAGAGT
Source organism: Bufo gargarizans (assembly GCF_014858855.1). Lineage (NCBI taxonomy): Eukaryota > Metazoa > Chordata > Amphibia > Anura > Bufonidae > Bufo > Bufo gargarizans. Next base: position 293,303,153 of record NC_058080.1, on the reverse strand, counting down.
GCACACAGACATAACACAGTGCTCACAACACACTGACACCTAAACATAAAGATAGTTAGATGCAACCGCATGCAACTGCAGCGAGCTGCCTAGCCACGCTCAGGCTGCTGCTGACACATACACATGAGACTACCGGTTGCCCGCGGCAACCACAAGTTAGGCCACACACCAGCGGCCCTCACCTGTGAGTTAAACCTACACGAAACCGCAGGCAACCGCATGCGGTTAGAGAGTCACGGTCATAGCCATGGCCGTGACAATTGCTATATTGCTTGTTTTAGAATATTACGAATATTCGAAAAAACTAAGTTATAGCAATATAGCGAATATTCGAAAAAAATTGAATATAGAGCAATTTAGCTAATATAGTGCTATAATCTTCTTTGTCTAATAGTTGTAATGTTTCTCATCTGAAGTTCAGATTGGAAAAAAATTGCAACTATAAAAAAAATGATTATAGCACTATATTAGCTAAATTGCTCTATATTCGTTTTTTTCGAATATTCGCTATATTGCTATATATTCTTGTTTTAGAATATTACGAATATTCGAAAAAAGTAAGTTATAGCAATATAGCGAATATTCGAAAAAAATCGAATATAGAGCAATTTAGCTAATATAGTGCTATAATCTTCTTTGTCTAATAGTTGTAAGTTGAAAATTCGCAATAAAAATTCGAATCCGAAAATTCGATTACGAAAATTTGCATATTACACAATCATTATCTTGCCGAGTAACTACTAATTATGTGACTTCTGAAGGTAATTGATTGCGCCACAACTTTTTATGGGCTTCCTAACAAAGGGGGTGAACACATACGCACATGCCAATTTTCTGTTTTCTATTTCTAAACAATACTTTTATTTAGATGTTTTTCTCATTTCACTTAACCAACTTACTTAGACTATTGTGTTACATAGAAACATAGAATGTGTCGGCAGATAAGAACCATTTGGCCCATCTAGTCTGCCCAATATAATGAACACTATGAATAGCCCCTGGCCCTATCTTACAGGGAGTGCAGAATTATTAGGCAAATGAGTATTTTGACCACATCATCCTCTTTATGCATGTTGTCTTACTCCAAGCTGTAAAGGCTCGAACGCCTACTACCAATTAAGCATATTAGGTGATGTCCATCTCTATAATGAGAAGGGGTGTGGTCTAATGACATCAACACCCTATATCAGGTGTGCATAATTATTAGGCAACTTCCTTTCCTTTGGCAAAATGGGTCAAAAGAAGGACTTGACAGGCTCAGAAAAGGCAAAAATAGTGAGATATCTTGCAGAGGGATGCAGCACTCTTAAAATTGCAAAGCTTCTGAAGCGTGATCATCGAACAATCAAGCGTTTCATTCAAAATAGTCAACAGGGTCACAAGAAGCGTGTGGAAAAACCAAGGAGCAAAATAACTGCCCATGAACTGAGAAAAGTCAAGCGTGCAGCTGCCAAGATGCCACTTGCCCCCAGTTTGGCCATATTTCAGAGCTGCAACATCACTGGAGTGCCCAAAAGCACAAGGTGTGCAATACTCAGAGACATGGCCAAGGTAAGAAAGGCTGAAAGATGACCACCACTGAACAAGACACACAAGCTGAAACGTCAAGACTGGGCCAAGAAATATCTCAAGACTGATTTTTCTAAGGTTTTATGGACTGATGAAATGAGAGTGAGTCTTGATGGGCCAGATGGATGGGCCCGTGGCTGGATTGGTAAAGGGCAGAGAGCTCCAGTCCGACTCAGACACCAGCAATGTGGAGGTGGAGTACTGGTTTGGGCTGGTATCATCAAAGATGAGCTTGTGGGGCCTTTTCGGGTTGAGGATGGAGTCAAGCTCAACTCCCAGTCCTATTGCCAGTTTCTGGAAGACACCTTCTTCAAGCAGTGGTACAGGAAGAAGTCTGCATCCTTCAAGAAAAACATGATTTTCATGCAGGACAATGCTCCATCACACGCGTCCAAGTACTCCACAGCGTGGCTGGCAAGAAAGGGTATAAAAGAAGAAAAACGAATGACATGGCCTCCTTGTTCACCTGATCTGAACCCCATTGAGAACCTGTGGTCCATCATCAAATGTGAGATTTACAAGGAGGGAAAACAGTACACCTCTCTGAACAGTGTCTGGGAGGCTGTGGTTGCTGCTGCACGCAATGTTGATGGTGAACAGATCAAAACACTGACAGAATCCATGGATGGCAGGCTTTTGAGTGTCCGTGCAAAGAAAGGTGGCTATATTGGTCACTGATTTGTTTTTGTTTTGTTTTTGAATGTCAGAAATGTATATTTGTGAATGTTGAGATGTTATATTGGTTTCACTGCTAAAAATAAATAATTGAAATGGGTATATATTTGTTTTTTGTTAAGCTGCCTAATAATTATGCACACTAATAGTCACCTGCACACACAGATATCCCCCTAAAATAGCTAAAACTAAAAACAAACTAAAAACTACTTCCAAAAATATTCAGCTTTGATATTAATGAGTTTTTTGGGTTCATTGAGAACATGGTTGTTGTTCAATAATAAAATTAATCCTCAAAAATACAACTTGCCTAATAATTCTGCACTCCCTGTATATGAAGGATCGCCTTATGCTAATCCCATGCATGCTTAAACTCCTTCACTGTATTTGCAGCTACCACTTCTGCAGGAAGGCTATTCCATGCATCCACTACTCTCTCAGTAAAGTAATACTTCCTGATATTACTTTCAAAACTTTGCCCCTCTAATTTAAAACTATGTCCTCTTGTAGCAGTTTTTCTTCTGTTAAATATTTTCTCCTCTTTTACCTTGTTGATTCCCTTTATGTATTTAAAAGTTTCTATCATATCCCCTCTGTCTCGACTTTCTTCCAAGTTATACATGTTAAGGTCCTTTAATCTTTCCTGGTAAGTTTTATCCTGCAATCCATGTACTAGTTTAATAGCTCTTATCTGAACTCTCTCCAAAGTATCAATATCCTTCTGGAGATATGGTCTCCAGTACTGAGCACAATACTCCAAATGAGGTCTCACTAGTGCTCTATAGAGCGGCATGAGCACCTCCCTCTTTCTACTGGTAATGCCTCTCCCTATACACCCAAGCATTCTGCTAGCATTTCCTGCTGCTCTATGACATTGTCTGCCTACCTGTAAGTCTTCTGACGTAATGACCCCTAAATCCCTTTCATCAGATACTGAGGTTAGGACTGTATCACTGATTTTATATTCTGCTCTTGGGTTTTTATGCCCCAGGTGCATTATCTTGCACCTATCAACATTAAATTTTAGTTGCCATATTTTTGACCATTCCTCTAGTTTTCCTAAAACCTTTTCCATTTGGTGTATCCCTCCAGGAACATCAACCCGGTTACAAATCTTTTTGTCATCAGCAAAAAGACACACCTTACCATCGAGGCCTTCTGCAATTTCGCTGATAAAGATATTAAACAATATGGGTCCCAGAACAGATCCCTGAGGTACCCCACCGGTAACAATGCCATGGTCTGAATATACTCCATTAACTACAACCCTCTGTTGTCTGTCCCTCAGCCACTGCCTAATCCATTCAACAATATTGGAGTCCAAGCCCAAAGACTGCAATTTATTGATAAGCCTTCTATGTTAGTTACCCAATCAAAAATATCAATAAGATTAGTTTGACATGATCTCCCTGAAGTAAACCCATGCTGTTTTTCATCTTTCAATCCATGGGATTTTAGATGTTCCACAATCCTCTCCTTAAGTATGGTTTCCATTAATTTCCCCACTATTGATGTCAGGCTTACTGGCCTATAGTTTCCCGATTCCTCCCTATTACCTTTCTTGTGAATGGGCACAACATTTGCTAATTTCCAATCTTCTGGGACGACTCCTGTTGCCAGTGATTGGTTAAATAAATCTGTTAATGGTTTTGCTAGTTCACCGCTGAGCTCTTTTAATAGCTTTGGGTGTATCCCATCAGGCCCCTGTGACTTATTTGTATTAATTTTAGACAGCTGACTTAGAACCTCTTCCTCTGTAAAAACACATGCATCAAAAGATTCATTAGTCTTCCTTCCTAACTTAGGTCCCTTTCCTTCATTTTCCTTTGTAAAAACTGAACAGAAGTATTTACTGAGGCAATCAGCTAGTTCTTCATCTTCTTCCATACATCTTCCTTCTTTTGTTTTTAATTTGGTAATTCCTTGTTTTAATTTCCTTTTTTCATTTATGTATCTGAAAATATGCCTTATCGCTTTTTTCCCCTGACTGAGCTAATTTCTCTGCTGCCTTTAGAAGCTTATATAACTTATTTGGCCTCTCTCTGCCTAATCTTATAAATTTACCTGTCATCCTCGGTTTGTTTTTGTTTTTATAATTCCTAAATGCTATCTTTTAGTTTTTAATGATTTTGGCCACTTCTGCTGAGTACCACAGTGGTCTCTTCCTTTTTTTGCTTTTATTGACAAACCTAATGCAATTTTCTGTTGCCTTCAATAGTGCCACTTTTAAGTAGTCCCATTTCTCCTTGACTCCAATGAAACTGTTTCAATCTGATAGGGACTCGTATACCACTATTCAAATTTTAGAAAAGTCAGTTTTTCTAAAATCTAAAACTTTTGTTTTTTCGTGGTGTGACTCAGTCCAGTGACTTATAGTAAACCACACTGACTGGTGATCACTAGATCCCAAGCTTTCCCCTACAGTGATATCAGATACCAAATTCCCATTTGTGAATACTAAATCTAAAATGGCCTTCTTCCGGGTTGGCTCCTCAACTACTTACTGTAGAGATAATACCAGTAGGAAATTTTGAATATCTGTATTCCTGGCAGAACTAGCTATTTTGGTTTTCCAGTTTACATCAGGAAGATTGAAGTATCTCATAATGATAACTTCCCCCTTCAGGGTCATTTTAGCTATTTCCTCAACTAGTAGATCATATAATTCTTTGACTTGGCTAGGTGATCTATATATCACACCTATACGAGTTACCTTATGATTATCAGCTGCAAGGTAACCCAAACTGACTCTAAATTGTTCTCGCTAACTTGTATCAAATTAGATTTTATGCTATATTTCACATACAGGGCCACCCCTCCCCCTTTCTTGCCTTCTCTGTCTTTCCTGTATAGAGAGAACACTGGTATTGTTATATCCCAGTCATTACTTCCATTGAACCACGTCTCAGTAACAGCCACTACATCTATATTCTCAGATGCCATTATAGCCTCAAGTTCATTGATCTTTTTCCCTAAACTGCAAGCATTTATAGACAAGAATCTCAGCTTGTCATTTCTTAACCTTTGTGCTACTGGCATCTTCTGGCATTGTTCCGGGGGACAGTTGGACCGCTGCAATATCACTCTTTTGCCCCCCTTTCCTACTTTAAATGCTCCTTAGCAAATACCTGGAACTGTTCACCGAGGACATTCTTTCCTTTGAGAGAAAGATGCAAACCATCTTTCTTTTACAGTTCTTTTCCATTCCAACAAGAGCTAACATGAGACACAAAGCCAAACCCTTGGTTCAGACACCATTCACCAAGCCATACATTGAATTCCTTAATGTGCATCTTCCTGTCATGCTGAAGGTTATGCACAGGCAAAGACAAAAAAAATCACAGAAAAAACTAAGATAAAAACATCCTGCACGATATGATACAATTGCGCGGATGTCCCTGGCCATATTATTGAAGAAAACCACAGAAATAAGATAATAATGCACTTAATAAAGTAGATGCAAGCACTATATATGGACTATATAAGTCCTCATTCTGATATGATAATATCTGAGACACTTAGTCAATATATTCTGATCAAAACACATCTAAGCCCGCCTACCGAACGCCAAGGTGGTCTCAGGTCAGGCGGGTCCTACGCTAAACCTACCTAAGCCGTTGGGCTTCTATGTTCAGGAGCGCAGACACCGCACATATGATGTGCTGCTCCTAGTCACCTCCATGTGCATCAAGCAACCAATGGGAGGAGGAGCAAGCACAGCCATATGTACCACCTAATTAAGGCACTCTATTGGATAGGGGAGGGGGGCAAAAGTGCAGAGGAATGCTACTCCCAAGGTAATATGGTTTATGCATAGGCAAAACTGCAGAGAATGAAACAGTTGATGCAACCTCCCGTATATCCTTTCCAAGTGTGTGAAAAGCTTCTTTAACCTTTGAAACCTCATTGCAAGCCAGATCATTTGTTCCGAGGTGGACAATAACATCCACCTTCCTTTCCTGCATTGCATGCCTAACAATATTAAGGATCTGTCGTCTATCCCTGCTAGCGGTAGCACCAGGGAAACATCTCACAACACCATTCTCCTCAAACTTCACACCTCTTATGATGGAATCGCCCACCAACAGCTGCTTACTATCAGTCCTCACCTTCTCCTTTTTGTCTTTGGCAGCAGTCTTGCATACTTAAGGCATGGGAGATGATTTTTTCTCACCCACTGTGCTTGAGCCATCTTCCATGTTGCTCTTGCACTCTGAAAGTGCTGCAAATGAATTATGGAGATCCACAGACTGTGGGACATGTCTTCTAATCCATCTTCCATTTCTAGGGGGCCTCTGTGGCAGTGGCATTGCAATGTTCTCAGCCTGAGTTTGTTTAATGGTTAATTTACAAATCTCATATTTCAAAAAGGCAATTTCCTGCTGCATTATGGAGAGCTGTCTACAGATCAGACAGTATCCAAACCCCCGAAGAGTGGAACCTGAAATAAAAGCACAACAATTCCTGCACAGAACCAGGTCTGCCTACGTAAAGAGGGGAAAGATTTTAAGCAAATAAATCTTACTTGTTTAGATTGTATCCACCTCCAGATTATCTCCTGAATATCTCCAATGCACTTATAAAATCAGCACTTGGAAAAGCAGCAAGCTATAATTAGCAAGCTAATACTATGTTGCTATATATACACACACTCCCACAAAGGCTCCTCACCAACAGAAATTTAGCACCTTACTCGCCTATGCTAATTTGCAATCAGACAATAGTGATACCCTGTCTAACAAATTCCTTACCTGTTTTGAAACACAGTGTCTGAGTATCCACCAGAAACACCACTGAAGTTCTGCTACAGTGGAAAAGCTCTGAGTTAGACTAAGTTAGTCTCCTGAATATCTCCAATGCACCTATAAAATCAGCACTTGGAAAAGCAGCAAGCTTTTCCAAGTGCTTATCCATCACATACAATTTAGATTAACAAAACATTGAACTTAAGGCTGTAATGTAACAAATTGCAAAAAAAGTCAAGGGGGTGAATACTTTTGCAAGGAGGACACTTGTAGGAGGGCGCAAGGGGCCGTTATTGATGGAAGGTATGTGTCACCGAGATTCCTGGCCTTGGTGAGGTAAGAGCCGGTAGTTTTAAGTGTCAGCGGCAGCTAGTGCTGGTTGACACTGTTTGTTGTTAGTGTGGCTGTAAAGCCGATCCGGGCTGGCTCTTACTGGGAGTAGCCAAAGTGCTGGGTGGGTGGCTTCTCCCCACGCTCCAGGATGGGTCTTTATTGGCCTCTATAAAACCTAGCCAGCAGTCTCAGCTGGGTGTGGATTATCCTCCATCTGACAGTGGAGCGCTGTCAGTCTCTATGTGTTTTTGGAGCTGAGAACTAGTGCCATGATAAAGGGCTGAGAGACGCCTGCTGGGAAACATGCCCTAAAGCCTGCTGTGGACTGCAGGTGAAAAAACTGCTGACCAGTTGAGGGTTTTTGTTCTGTGGACTTTTTATGATATTACCAAACACCAAGACTGCAAACTGTTAATTTTTGTTTTTCCCTTTGTGTGAATAAAACACTGAACTGTAAGGTTGCCTCTGTACTGTGTCCGCTAGCCTGTTTACCAGAGCAAATCCCCACAATTGGTGTCGGATGCGGGCAAACTCATTGAGTCAGGCCTGAAAGCCGAAAGTTTTTTTTCGTTTTTCCGGGTGCAAGTGTATGTCCTAAATTAAGCCGGCAAGGTTACGACCCGTGTCCCCTGACAAAATGGAGGTGGTTGTGAAAGCCCTCGTGGAGGCTAACTTGCAGCAGTGGCAGGCTAACAAGCAGCAGCAGGAAACGAAACAGCTGCTATTACAACATGTAATGGCGTTGCAAGCGGCCGGAGTGTCCCAGAACGTCCACAATGCCTGGAAAGCTGTCCGTGAGGCGATCCCTAAGATGTCCCTCTCGAATAACGTTGAGACCTATCTGGCGATGTTCCAAAAGGTGGCTGTGAGGGGAAGTTACGCCGAGACCAGTGGGCTGAAGTCGTTGCTCCGTTCCTGGCGTCTGGACTCCAGCAAGTGTTTTTTGATCTCCCCGATGATCAAGCGGCCCACTACCAAACTGTAAAAGGTGAGATCCCGCCGAGACTGGGGATGAATGTATTGGTCCGGGCCCAGCGGGTGCATCAGTGGGAATTTAACCCAACTGAACCCGCCAGACAACAATATTATGACCTGCTACACCGTTGCAAAAATGGCTACAGACTGACATACTGACTCCCACTGCTATGCTGGACCGTCTGTTGGTGGATGTATCCTGGAGGACTTTGCCATACCCTCTCCAGCACTAGATTGGCCAGGTATCTGCTGGTAATGCTTTACAGATGGTCGACCTGGTGGAGCATTACGAGGCCACCAGAAATCTGCAAAGGGGTTCTTTTGGGAGGGGGCCAGTCAAACCCTGAAAATCTCCACCCAAAACCAGGCGGCTGGTGCCAGCCAAACCTGCCTGGGACGTACCCCCTGCAGACCCAGCCCCGGTGGTTTGCTCACGGTGTCACGAGCCTGGACACATAAGGGCCGACTGTCCCCATCGGAGTGAACCCATGGATACCAACTATGGCTACCGCCACTCATTGTATGCCAGGAAGCTGTGCACCACAGGTACCTCCGAGACTGTAGACAATAGCCACCGTTGTCAGCTGATTCCACATAGATGTCTACAGAACCTGTTCTATTAAGCGCTTATATAAGAAGAGCACCCCCAACAGAGTGGAGAGGGTGTCAGCAGTAAGTTTAGGTTGACGTCACTGATTAATTTGCCCTTCCTCTGATCCATCAGAACAATAACCCACAAAAAACGTATCCTGTCTGTGGAGCATACACCTTCACTCAGTCAGCATTTGCTCAATAATATATCAGTATTGTTAATGCCAAAAAAAAACAGGAGTGGATCTAAAACAGAGATGACACGTGAATGGAATATTTGCATGCCTTCTGTGTTTTGTACCCACTCCTGCTTTTGGCTACCAAATCATAAGCCAATTCTGATGGGACCATACAGGCCTTACAGCTGCTACACAGACAGGATACGTTTTGTGTCTCATTTTTCCATCCTTCTGACAGATCAGAAGAAGGGTCAAACAAATGATGATGTCAGCCAGGCTGAAAGGCAAAATAGTGGCCCAGTCATGAAGTGGGGAGGGTGGGAACAGAATGAGGAGACCACAGAGTGGCACAATGACATGGTCTGGAGGTTGCGGCAGCATCAGGAGGCCACAGAGTGGCACAATAACAGAGCCTGGAGGTGGCGGCTGCAGCAGGATCAGGAGAGAGCCAACAAGTGGCACAATTACATAGTCTGAGGTGGCGGCAGCAGCATCATCAAGAGGAGGCCACAGGGTGGCACAATGACCGAGTGTGGAGGTGGTGGAAGCATCAGGAGACTACAGAGTGGCAAGGTGACATATTGTAGAGCTGGCGGCAGCATCAGAAGGCCACAGAGTGGCAAGGTGACATAGTGTGGAGGTGGTGGCAGAATGAGGATTTAATAATACACGTTCTCTTGCACAAAAGGCTTGGCAAATTGATTGTCCGTGAATTTTCCTTGAAGATTGGGATAATATATTGGCAAATTTAGGTTTATATTCTTAAAATTTTAATAAAGTTTTCAATTTAATATCCAATATTTATTAAATTTTATAAAAATTAAGTGTTGCCTAACACAAGGGAAAATCCGCCAGTGTTTAGTTTATTTGACGACGTGGTTACGATGGAAAAAGCATTCCCAAAAACAATTTCTCTTCACCTTGAGATGAATCCTGTCAAGATTGATGCAAGTGCAGTATCGGTTGCTCATCGACCCACATACTTCTGGGGAAACTTGCGTTCCATGAACAGGCCTCTAGTATCTACAGACAATTAGAAGACAAAGCCTCAAGATAGTTTTGAGCCAGGAAGAGTCACGAAGTTCATCAAGATGCGTCACTAAAGATTTTACTGCATACAGTTGCAGCACTGACCGCTGAATAAAAAAAATTTCGACCAAAATACTTCAATAAAGATTTTACTGCATATAACTGCAGCGCTGGCCACTGAATTAGGCCCCTTGCAGACGAGCATGTCCGGATTATGTCCGGATGCGTTGCGTCTGCGATCAGGGAAAATCGTGAGAGTAAGTACGCAATTGCAGTCAGTTTTGACTGCGATTGCGTTCCGATGTTCGCATGCGTGTTTTGCACACGCGTGATAAAAAACTAACTGTGGTACCCAGACCCTAACCCAAACTTATTTACTGAAGTTCAGGTTTGGGTTAGGTGTTCTGTTTATTTTATTATTATAATAAAAAATATATATAATAGCATTCTTAATACAGAATGCTTAGTAAAATGTGGCTTTAGGGGCTAAAAAAATCAAATAAATTAACTCACCTCATCCTGTTGTTTGCGCAGCCGGAATCTTCTTCTTTTTTCTTCTTTTAGGACCTGCCAAAGGACCTTTGATGACGTAATCGGTGACGTCAGCGCAGGTCCTGCTTAATGGAGATAGAAAATCTGTCTTTGTTTTTCGACCGAAATACTTCAAAAAAGATTTTTCCGAATATAACCACTAGTAATGAGCGGCAGGGGCAATGTTTGATTTTGCAATATTTCACATACTGTATATATGGGCGAATATTCATTATATGTTGGCTAATTTGCAAATTCGCTATCTTCATTCACTATTTTTTTTACTTTGCAATAATCGCAATATGGAGATACTAAAACATGATTTTTTTCGGTTCAAAAATGCTATAATTGTGTAATACAAAAAAAAAAGCATACATATTAGGTATTGCCACATCCATAATAACCAGCTGTATACAAATATCACATGACCTAACCTCTCAGGTGAACACTGTAAAAAAAAGAAAATAAAAACTGTAAAAAAAAGCTATTTTTGTCACCTTACATCACAAAAAGCCACAAACTTTCATTTTTATTTGTAAAAAAATACAAAATTTGCTAAAAATTTTATGACTTGGTATTACACCAAGTGATAAAATTTTTAGCAAATTTTGTATTTTTTTACAAATAAAAATGAAAGTTTGTGACTGAATTTTACCACTGTCAGGAAATACAATATGTGATGAGAAAAAACATTCTCAGAATGGCCTGGTAAGTAAAAGCGTTTTTAATTTACTACCACATAAAGTGACACATGTCAGATTTGATTAAAATGGCCTGGGCAGAAAAGTGAAAAATGGTTGTGGTGGTCTCCACAGAGGAGGAGGAGGGAGAGCAGACTGGACCCTTCCAGCATGCAGATGCTCCACCACCACCTAATGTGGGCAAAATGGTGGAGGCTGAAGAGGCTGGTCCCTCTCAGCATCCGCATTCCCCCACAGCTCCTGATGAGGAAGAAGAGGAGGAGGATGTCACCAGCCCCCGCCAGGAAGGTAAATATGTGCACACAGAAATTTAATTCTGTATCTATAACATGTACAGAAACAAAGGGCCACCAATAAGCGGACAACACACACTACAGTAATAGAAAACAACACTAACTGTACACTAACTCTGTAATCTACATAAAAACCATTAACTAACCGACTAAATAACATTATACTCTGCATAACTATCACAAACTACCAACTTAATACAATTATACTCTACTGAACTAGCACTAACTAACCAACCAAATAACATTATTCTATACTGAACTATCACTAACTAAACAACTATATAATCATCATAATTATTAACTAATAAATTGTAATGTAAATCGTCAGTGCTTTATCAAATACTCCACACAATGCACTAATTGCCTCTTTTTATTTCAATCATTTTTATTGAAATTTTTTCAACAGGATCGTATCACAAATACCATCTGTGTAATTGTAGGTAATCAATAGTTAACATAGATAGTTACAGATGGCGGTACAATGAGTGTAGCATTATTTATACAAATATACAAAAAGGTACCAAAGTAACAAAAAAGAAATGTTGCCTTAACAAAATATTACACTTAGGTGTTCAGATAGTTCTACAATGACAGGTCATATGATTGACTTGAGGGCTGGGGCATGGACAGTAACCACGACCCCCACTGGTAGGTAAACTTATCTACTCTTTGTATGCCATCACTTTTTCATAAGTATAATTATTATGAACTCTGGCTAATATTTCGGCCTTAGAGGGGGTACTGGCAGTTTTACAGTATCTGGTAATTGCTCATTTAGTTACCAGTAACAGATGAGCAACTGGGGTTCTGTACCTAGATTGAATGGCTTGGATACCCCTGAAAAAGAGAGCCATATGTACTGTCTTGTTAATAGTGATTCCACAGAATCTGGAAGCTACCTCAATTATGTCTGACCATATTTGTAATATCAAAGGGCACTCCCAAAGGATATGCAATAAGGTGCCAAAGTTTCCACACCCACGCCAACAGAGATGTGACGTACCGGGATAGATTTTGCTCAGTCTATCAGGGGTATAGTACCATCTCAGGCATGTCTTAATAGTAGCTTCGTATAGAGATGTGCTGCGGAATGTTATGGAAATGAACTTAAATGTTGCTAGCTAATCTGCCGCCGGTGTGCTCTCCTGCAGTTCTCTATCCCATGCCAGGAGTGGTGTAGTTTTGGAGATAGTGGATTTCTAGCCTAAGGCGTGATACAGTGGTCTGATGCCCACTTTACTATCAGATCGCACTGGAAGGGACCATAATTCAAAGATTTCTTTATGTGCGACCACATGGTGAGGTGATTTAGATTGCAAAAGGTGCCGAATCTACAGGTATTTAAAGAAATCTCCTCTGGGTACTATGAAATCTGCCTGGAGCTCATTAAAGGATTTCAAAACATCATTGTTATAGAACTGGCTCAGAGTTTTTATGCCTAAGAAGCGCCAAGAGGATAGATCCATGCCAGGTATGTGTAACTCAACCAACTGTAATGGAGATACTTCTAGCAAAGAGAAGGGTTGATGGATGCACCTCTGGTGGAACAGACACCAGTAATAGACTGAGGTCTTTAGCACAGTTGGTAGGGGTAGTACTTTAATTTGGGAGACACTCAAGCTGTTTATTAGGAAAGTTTTGAGATGTCTATTAGGCGCCAATGCAGATTCAATCTGTACCCAGGGAGTATGGACCACCATTTCTTCAGCACCTGAATCTGAGTGGCTAGAAATTAATCCCGAAGATCTGGAAGACCAGGTCCTCCCTTGGATTTGTCTTTTGTAAGAGTGCTTGTGGTGATCTGGGGCTTACTCCCTGACTACACAAAGTTGCTGATTAGGCCCTGTGCTTTCTTGAAAAAGAAATTGTGGAGTATAATGGGGACCATTCTAAAAGTGAATGGAAGCTTTGGCATAATTAACATTTGGAAGGTTGCAATGCGGCCTACACAGGAAATTTCATATTTACTATATGAGGCAATGTCTTGTTTAATAATATCTAATAGGGGGAGATAGTTGAGGTGGAAAAGACTGGAAAAAGTCGGTGGTAAATTGACTCCTAGGTATTTTATACTATCCTGTCTCCAATCAAAAGGAAAATCACGCTTTAGGGAATCTAGTAGGCTGCCTGATATATTCAGTGGGAGAATTTGAGATTTGGACTCGTTAACCTTATAATATGACAAGCGATCATATTCTTTGATAAGGGAGAGTGCTGCTGGAAGGGCAATTTGAGGCGACGAAAGTGTCAGAAGCACATTATCTGCATACATAGATATGCAATGCTGAATCTTCCCAATTTGGGTGCCAGAAATTTCCGGGCTAAGTCTAATGGCCTGGGCCAGGGGTTCCATTGCTATAATAAAAATCAAGGGTGAGAGAGGGCACCCTTGTCGAGTGCCATTTCTTAAGGGAAATGATGGTGACAGAGCTCCATTGATGAACACTCTAGCTGAAGGATTAGAGTAGAGGGCACTTATTGCCTCTATAAATGCGTCTCCCAAACCCATTGTCTTCAACACAGAGAAGGCGAACGACCAGTTCAGTCCGGTCGAATGCCTTCTCTGCATCTAGGGTCACCAACAATGTTCCTATCCCCTTGCGGTTGACAACATCTACAATGTTCAAGGCCCGACGGGAGTTATCTATAATTTGCCTCCCCTTGACAAATCCCGTCTGGTCAGCAGATATTAGGAGTGGTATGATATTTGATAGTCTAGTTGCTAGGATTTTGGCGTAAAGTTTTAGGTCTGTGTTTAATAGGGAAATGGGTCTAAAATTTGGGGGTCTATCTGGGAGTTTACCGGGTTTTGGTAGAGCTACTATTGTCGCTGATAACATCTCATCTGGGAAAGAACCATCTGTGAATGCCTTATTATATACTAGTAGTAAGTGGGGTAAAAGCTGGTCTTGGAACGTTTTGTAGTATATATTAGACAGACCATCAGGGCCAGGGGATTTGTGGAGATGGAGTGAGGATATGTCTTCAGCAATTTCTAGAGAACTAATAGGGTGAGATAATGCATTCCTCTGCTGGTCATTCAGGGCCGGGAGATTTAGTTTCTCTAAGTAGGAATTGATTTCAAGGGGCGATATTGGTAATATCTCGGGGGAGTCCTTAAGGTTGTATAAAGCCGAATAATATTCAACAAACTGGTCTGCCATAGCTTTTGGGTCATAGATCTTATGTCCGTTGACAGGATGTGGCAAGTGAGGAACTCTGGCTTTGGCTGCTCTCATTTTTAGGCGACGAGCCAGTAATTTCCCTGCATTGTTGTCTTGCGAATAGTAGCGGGCTTTGGTGACTCGTAAGTTCTTTTCATACGTGAAAAGAAGACATTTCCTAAGTTGTGTTCTCAGGGTATTTATTTGGGCTGCTCTTTCTGGAGAAAAGGAAGACTTATTTAGAGATTCCAGGGAGGTGAGCTGGGAGAGTATGGTATGCAATTTCTGTTCCCTCAGTTTTTTTGATTGGTGGCCCAGCTTGATAAATATGCCACGGATGTATGCCTTGTGGGCATTCCATAGGCAGTAAGAATTGGAGACCGAACCCACATTTAGCTCACATAATCAATCAGTGCCCTGTCGATTTCTGCTTTATACCCTGGGTTAGAGATAATGTAGGGGCTACACCGCCAGAGGGTGTCTCTTATGTTGTATGTTTCCCGTATAGACAGGGATATGGCGGCATGGTCAGACAGACAACTTTATAGTCTCCACAGTGGAATGCGTCGCTAGCTGGAGAAGTGATCGGCTAACTAAAAACAAATCTAAACGGGAGTAAATGCTATGCACATGTGGAAAGAAAGAGTAGTCCCGCTCAGAATAGTACCAATCAAACCGGCATCTCATACTGAAAAAAATGAGCCCCTACATAAGACAGTCGCCCAAAAAACTAAAAAAAACTATGGCTTTCAGAATTTAAAAAAAAAATGCTTTATTATGTAAAACTGAAACAAACAACTAATAAAGTAGTCATATTTGGTATTGTCGCATCTATAACAACCTGCTCTATAAAAATACCACATGATCTAACCTGTCAGATGAACACTGTACATAACAAAAAATAAAAACTGTGCCAAAGTGTAATATAGAGTAACAAAAAATCATATGTAGTTTCCACATTTTTGGAGTTTTTTACTCTAGGGGTGCATCAGGGGTTCTTCAAATGTGACATGGCAGCTTAAAATTATCCCAGTGAAATCTTCCCTCCAAAAACCATATGGCGTTCCTTTCCTTCTGCACCCTGCCGTGTGCCCGCATAGCAGTTTACAACCACATATAAATATTGAGATTTGTTTGGCTGTTAACCCTTGCTTTGTTACTGGAAAAAATGGATTAAAATGGAAAATCTGCCCAAAAAAAGAAATTTCACCTGCATTTTCCTTTAATTCTTGTGGAACACCTAAAGGCTTAACAAAGCTTGTAAAATCAGTTTTGAACACCTTGAGGGGTGTAATTTTTGGAGGTATTACTATCTATTTTGAAAGTAGAGAAATTGAAATATGCAAATTTGCAAATTTTTCCACATTTTTGGTAAATTTGGTATTTTTTTTATAAATAAAAAAAATTATAATTTGACTCAAATTTACCACTGTCATGAAGTACAATATGTGACGAGAAAATAATCTCAGAATGGCCTGGATAAGTAGAAGTGTTCCAAAGTTATTACCACATAAATTGACACATGTTAGATTTCCCGAATTTGGCCTGGTCCTTAGGTGAAAAATGGCTGTCATGAAGGGGTTATCATTACAGTTGTCAAGAAGTATGAACATCAAATAAAAATGTAAATATAGATATATACCGTACATGTGGCAATAACGCTCTATTCCCAAAACCGGATTGCCACACTGATGAGTATAACTCCAGTCACACCCAACCATGTGGAGAGGTCAACATGGAAGTTAGGCATCCTGTTTAGGACGACAGACAACACCATGTCCGAACCTAAATCCGCATTAAAACAAACAAGAAAATTATAAAATTATAAAATTTTATTAGGTTCCTCAATCAGTCCTGTACAATGTTAACTGCACAAGACCTTTTGACAAGGGAAGCCCACATGAGGTCCCCACCTAGTTTTAGAAAGAATCACACCAGGGCCGACCAAAACCCAAGAAAAGCAAAATTATAACATATAAAATGAAATAAATAAATAGTTTTTGGGTGAATGAAGCGTAACATTGCATGATTGTATTTTATTCAAGCAAATCTTTAATAATTACAAAAAACAAAATGTCTGCACACCATTATATATACAAGCAATAGAACTAAGAAATGGGGGTCATTCTAGATAAAAGTGGTACAATACCGACTATAAATGAGTATAAATGAATAATGGAAGCTCTTAGCGCACATACGTGTCGGGCCCATCTACCAGGCGTCAAGGTGGCTTCCGCAGATGGGTCCCTATCACTAAAGAAACTGCCCCACTTTGGACTTACTTAAGCCTACAATATTCAGGGCAGTGTAGGAACCAGCTACAAACGTACATTGTAATCTTGACAATGTATAATAAACAGAGCACATGCGCAAAAATGAAGCATGCACACCAGTTTAAGAGATTTCTAATACTCGATAGTTGATAAAGTCCAAGGGCAAATAAGTGGTCCATGCTGGTTGTCCTCAGCAGTATCAGGACAAACGGCAGCAACAGGTAATTGTTAAGGGTATAGTATAAGGCCTACACCTAGCTCGACTTAATTCAGCGGGAGCAGGACAGACTGTAGCAGGTAAATGGTAACGCTGTAGTTTATGGCATACACATAGCTGGGCCTAACTCTGCCGGAACAGAACAAACAGCAGCAGGGAAATGGTAACACTGTAGTATAAGGCATACACATAGCTGGGCCTAAGGGTACTTTCACACTAGCGTTTTTCTTTTCCGGCATTGAGTTCCGTCCTAGGGGCTCTATACAGGAAAAGAACTGATTAGTTTTATCCCCTTGCATTCTGAATGGAGAGCAATCCGTTCACGATGCATCAGGATGTCTATAGTTCAGTCTTTTTGACTGTTCAGGAAGGAGATAATACAGCAGCATGCTGCGGTTTTATCTCCAGCAACAACAAAAAACTGAACACTTGCCTGAATACCATCCTTCCGATCTGCACATGCACAGACCTTGTGAAATGTGAAAAAAAAATATAGAAACAGATCAGTTTATT
This sequence comes from Bufo gargarizans, assembly GCF_014858855.1. Taxonomy (NCBI): domain Eukaryota; kingdom Metazoa; phylum Chordata; class Amphibia; order Anura; family Bufonidae; genus Bufo; species Bufo gargarizans. The sequence continues at coordinate 293,285,365 of NC_058080.1, read as the reverse complement.
CATATGACAAACGGACAGACGGATCCGTTCTTGCAATGCATTTGTAAAACGGATCCGCGTTCTTGCAATGCATTTGTGAGACGGATCCGTCTGCAAATGCTGTCCGTTTTCATGCAGATTGCCGGATCTGACAGGCAGTTCCAGTGACGGAACTGCTTGCCGGATCACTCTGCCGCAAGTGTAAAAGTACCCTTAATCAGTAATATCAGGACAGACAGCAGCAGCTGGAAAATGGTAGCACTGTAGTGTAAGGCATACACCTAGCTGGGCCTAACTTAGCAGCAACAGAACAGACAGCAGGAGGGAAATGGTAACGCTGTAGTATAAGGCATACACACAGCTGGGCCTAACTCAGCAATAACAGAACAGGGATCAGCAGCAGGGAAATGGTAACGCTGTACTATAAGGCATATACAAAGCTGGGCCTAACTCAGTAATATCAGGAAAGACATCAGCAGCAGGAAAATGTTAATGCCGAAGTATAAGGTATACACATAGCTGGGCCTAACTCAGCAGGAACAGAACAGACAGCAGCAGGGAAATAGTAACGCTGTAGTATAAGGCATACACATAGCTGGGCCTAACTCAGCAATAACAGAACAGACAGCAGCAGCAAGGAAATCATAAGGCTGTTGGATAAGAACGACACATAATCAGGACAGATCAGGACAGACAGCAGCAGGTAAAGATAACGGTGGAGTATAAGGCCTACACATAATCAGCATGATAAGGAAAGACAGCAGCATCAGCAGGTACATGGTAATAGTCGAGTATAAGGCCTACACACAGCTCGGCCTAACTCAGCAGGAACAGACAGCAGCAGGTTCTTTGTTTGCAGCAGGAATGTATTCCCAGGAATGGGCCCCCACCATACCAGGGCAACACCAAAAATAAATGTAGACACCTCTGACAGCAGCAGGTTTGTCGTCTAGAGCAGGTTTGTCATGTAGACATACAAAATGCAATATTTTTCTTTGACAAAATTGTTTATCGATTGTATTTTAACTTTGTACAGCCCACAATAAAATAGTACGACATTAGCTCCACAAGCTGCCCCCACGGGTCTGCTCTCAGTTTCCATATCGGGCACATTGAGTCTGGAGAACAACACTGCGGTAACCCAGCCTTGCGCACCGTGCACTGATTCCTCCAAGCCAGAGGGCAAGAGAACTGGCGTGGTTTAGCAGCAGCTCTGTTATCCTCCTTTTGTCTGTGAAAAGCCATGGTTACCGCGGATCGCAAGACCCATACATGATCAGCGCCATACACAAGCCGTGCCCCAGCCATCGGCAGCACCCAGCCATCCTCTGCCTGACAGAGCACAGAAGCCAGTGAGGAATCAGCTTGCCTCCATCCGGGTGTGGAAGTGTCCCCGGCTCTGCCGCTGGGATCAGTTCCCATCCCTTTGGTGATGACACTGTCACGGTCCCCTGCTGCTGGCGGGGTCCCCGGCGGCTGCCTCTATTGTGCAGCCCGAAAAATCGATTGCAAGTCATACTGCTGAATAAGCCTTTAGCTGCGAGGCTTGGCTACACCCGGGGAGTAGTGACACACAGCCCGGGGCAGACTTCACCAGGAAGGGGCTGACAGGCACCAGGGAGCATCTACACCGTCATCCAGCAGAGCAGAGTTTGTAGTCTGTTTTGAAGCACCATGTGTTCTCGAGTTACATCGAACAGCCGGTAAACTTACCCCACAAAACAAATGCTTCATCTTTGTGGACTTGACATATTCATATTCCTAAAAATCCATAAAATGCAGAAGTGTGGAGGGGGAGAATAATGCAGGGCTTCCAGGGAGAGATGGGGTATGTATATATATATATATATATATATATATACACACACACACACACACACTCACCTAAAGAATTATTAGGAACACCTGTTCTATTTCTTATTAATGGGATTATCTAGTCAACCAATCACATGGCAGTTGCTTCAATGCATGTAGGGTTGTGGTCCTGGTCAAGACAATCTCCTGAACTCCAAACTGAATGTCAGAATGGGAAAGAAAGGTGATTTAAGCAATTTTGAGCGTGGCATGGTTATTGGTGCCAGACGGGCCGGTCTGAGTATTTCACAATCTGCTCAGTTACTGGGATTTTCACGCACAACCATTTCTAGGGTTTACAAAGAATGGTGAGAAAAGGGAAAAACATCCAGTATGCAGCAGTCCTGTGGGCGAAAATGCCTTGTTGATGCTAGAGGTCAGAGGAGAATGGGCCGACTGATTCAAGCAACGTTGACTCAAATAACCACTCGTTACAACCGAGGTATGCATCAAAGCATTTGTGAAGCCACAACACGCACAACCTTGAGGCGGATGGGCTACAACAGCAGAAGACCCCACCGGGTACCACTCATCTCCACTACAAATAGGAAAAAGAGGCTACAAGTTGCACAAGCTCACCAAAATGGACTGTTGAAGACTGGAAAAATGTTGCCTGGTCTGATGAGTCTCAATTTCTGTTGAGACATTCAAATGGTAGAGTCCGAATTTGGTGTAAACAGAATGAGAACATGTATCCATCATGCCTTGTTACTAGTGATGAGCGGGAAGAGCCATATTCGATTTCGCGATATTTCGCGAATATTCGAATGAATATTCGTGTTATATTCGTCGAAATTGAATATTCGTAATTATTCTAATTATCGCGAATAATATACGAATATTTTTTTTCGCGTATTGCGATTATTTATCTTGATAGTATAAAGCAACGTTCCTATGCTAATTGACTATGGCTAGGCTAATATGTGTATTTTACGAAATTTCGTGATTTGCTCTAACTTCGTCTCTTAGAATATTACGAATATTCTAAAAGACGAAGTTAGAGCAATATTACGAAATTTCGTAAAATACACATATAGATTGTAATTTAGCTTATATAGTGCTATAATCCCTTTTTTTTTTCCTCTAATTTTTTTTTGCCTCTTCTGAACTTAAGTTTTGTAAAATATGTACACTATTAAAAAATATTACTATAGCAGTATATTAGCTTAAATACAATCTATGTGTATTTTACAAAATTTCGTAATATTGCTCTAACTTCGTCTTTTAGAAATTTCGTAATATTGCTCTAACTTCGTCTTTTAGAATATTCGTAATATTCTAAAAGACGAAGTTAGAGCAATATTGAGAACATTTGCAAAAGCCGAAATTGCGATGCGAGTAATATAATACGAAATAATCGCATGAAGATTTCAACTTAGCACTGCTATATTCCATATTCTAGCCTAATATGGAATATAGCTGTGCTAAATTAGCACTGCTATATTCCATACTAGGCTAGAATCTGGAATATAGCAGTGCTAAGTTGAAATCTTCATGCGATTATTTCGTATTATATTACTCGCATCGCAATTTCGGCTTTTGCAAATGTTCTCAATATTGCTCTAACTTCGTCTTTTAGAATATTACGAATATTCTAAAAGACGAAGTTAGAGCAATATTACGAAATTTCTAAAAGACGAAGTTAGAGCAATATTACGAAATTTCTAAAAGACGAAGTTAGAGCAATATTACGAAATTTCGTAAAATACACATAGATTGTATTTAAGCTAATATACTGCTATAGTAATATTTTTTAATAGTGTACATATTTTACAAAACTTAAGTTCAGAAGAGGCAAAAAAAAATTAGAGGAAAAAAAAAAAAGGGATTATAGCACTATATAAGCTAAATTACAATCTATGTGTATTTTACGAAATTTCGTAATATTGCTCTAACTTCGTCTTTTAGAATATTCGTAATATTCTAAAAGACGAAGTTAGAGCAATATTAAGAACATTTGCAAAAGTCGAAATTGCGATGCGAGTAATATAACACGAAATAATCGCATGAAGATTTCAACTTAGCACTGCTATATTCCATATTCTAGCCTAGTATGGAATATAGCAGTGCTAACTTAGCACAGCTATATTCCATATTAGGCTAGAATATGGAATATAGCAGTGCTAAATTGAAATCTTCATGCGATTATTTTGTGTTATATTACTCGCATCGCAATTTGCGAAATTTCGTAAAATACACATATAGATTAGATTGTAATTTAGCTAATATGGAATATAGCAGTAAGTTGAAAACGCCACTGACTGGAGCAGCCAGGAAGCCAGGAATCCAAAGGACAGGTAAGAACAACTTTAGAGAAGTGGGAAAGAAAAAAAATATAATAATAAAAAAATAAAAAAACGAATATTCGAATTCGCGAATATATAGAACGATATTCTAAATATTCGCGAAATCTCGAAATTGCGATATTCGAGAAAAAAATTCGCAATTCGAATATTCGCGCTCAACACTACTTGTTACCACTGTGCAGGCTGGTGGTGGTGGTGTAACGGTGTGGGGAATTTTTTCTGGGCGCACTTTAGGCCCCTTAGTGCCAATTGGCCATCGTTTAAATGCCACGGGCTACCTGAGCATTGTTTCTGACCATGTCCATCCCTTCCTGACCACCATGTACCCATCCTCTGATGGCTACTTCCAGCAGGATAATGCACCATGTCACAAAGCTCAGATCATTTCAAATTGGTTTCTTGAATATGACAATGAGTTCACTGTACTAAAATGGCCCCCACAGTCACCAGATCTCAACCCAATAGAGCATCTTTGGGATGTGGTGGAACGGGAGCTTTGTGCCCTGTATGTCCATCCCTCAAATCTCCATCAACCGCAAGATGCTATCCTATCAATATGGGCCAACATTTCTAAAGAATGCTGTCAGCACCTTGTTGAATCAATGCCACGTAGAATTAAGGCAGTTCTGAAGGCAAAAGGGGTCCAACACCGTATTAGTATGGTGTTCCTAATAATTCTTTAGGTGAGTATATATATATTTATATACATGTTGTCCATCATGCTATAATCTATCTATCTACCCCATCTCTCCCTGGAAGCCCTGACATTTTCTCCCCCTCCAGACATCTGCTCATTTTTTTTGGAACCTACAGGATCTATGTATGACTGAGCTAACAAACTAATGTACCTAACACCCTACACTGGAACCCATCAGCTACACTAACTAACCTACACTATCTACCCACTAACTATCTGGATTATATATATATGAGGTATCAGATGTAATATGACACAGGAATTCAGCACAGTACAGAAATCTCACTCCTCTGTTTCTCACAACTGCATGAAACAGCACAAAATGGCTGCTTGAAATTTTCTTATATAGTAAGGGGTGGGCAACTTTCCTATTGGTTGCTAGGGATGTTGCTAAGCTCTGACAGAGATATTGAAGCCTTCTCATTGACTCAGAAGCTAGAAGTAGGGAGGTATCGTGTGTACTGAATATTCGTATTTCCGAATATATAGCGCTATATTCTTAATATTTGCAAATTCTCGAAGTGCCGATATTCGCGAATTAAATTTGCAATACGAATATTCGCGCTCAACCCTAATAACCACAGCTCTGACCACTGAATTCATTTTGTTTTTTGACCGAAATACATCAATAAAAATTTTACCACATATAACTGCGACGCTGCATATGTTGACGCAGGGCCGTGGTGCCAACATTGGCACACTAGCCACGCTTCACCTTCTACCCACAGATTCTACATATGGACATGTTCAACTACTCCGGAGGCTGTACAATAAACTGCCACACCACAGAGGTGATTTTTACCGACAACACTATGCACTAACTGACTTTTACCGCTGCTGCTTCCGTGAACCCATGGACCCCTCCTTAATAAGGATACATTTTTATAAGAATATATTTTTAGTTTTCTACTGAAATATGCAACTAAAGGCTTTACCACGTATAACTGCAAAAGTGAAAGCAGAATAAATGTATCGTTTTCTACCAAAATACGTCACTTACCACAAATATTACTGCAGTGCTGAATGCTGAATATATTTAGTTTTTCAACCAAAATACACCACTAAAGGTTTTGCCACATATAACTGTAACAGTGAACGCTGAATATGTTTTGTTTGATTACCGAAATACATCACTAAAGGTTTTACCACATATAACTGCAAAAGTGAATGCTGAATAATTTTTTTTTGTACTGAAATAGGCCACTAAATTCTCTCACCACAAATAAATGCAACAGTGAAGTGCGTATATTTTTTCTTTTTGTACTGAAATAGGACACTGAATTATTCTTTTTCCACAGATCTAAGCCACTAAAGGCTTTTTAATATAGCACCCCAATAAGAAGATCAAATTGCTGGAATGCCAAAGCTGTATAATGGCTATTTGGATCCCCAAATAATTTTTCCCTGCACTTGTAAATTACTTTTTGTTTTCACAATGAGTTTTTTCTAGCACTATCCTTAGTGACTTCAGACGTCTCTCCCTGCACTAAGATGCTGGGAAATTATTCCTCACTGCAATTTGAATAATGTTTCCCTGCACTTGTAAATCGATTTTTTTTTTGCCACAATGAAGTTTTTCTAGCACTGTCCCTAGCGACTTCAGATGTCTCTCCCTGCACTAAGATGCTGTGAAATGATTCCCCCCTATCGTTTCCCTACAATTTGAATAATATTTCCCTGCACTTATAAATTGCTTTTTTTTCACAATGAGGCTTTCAGTATAACTCTGCTAGCGCCTGCAACGTCTGTCCCTGCACTCAAAAGGCTGTGTGGGGATTTGCTCTGGTAGACAGGTTAGCGGACGCAGTATAGAGGCAAGAAACCAGGTTGTAAATCAAACTTCAGTGTTTTATTCCCACTCGGCAAAACATAACAGTCTTGGTGCTTGTTCATACACAGCAAAAAAAAAAAAAAAAAACTGTATTCACCTGGAATCCTAGATGTCATTTCACACCCGGCTGAATGCTCAGCCACAGGAAAGTTCACTGGCAGTCTTCCAGGCGGCCTGCACGCCTGTTTGCAGTATTCAGCCTTCAGCACGGAGGACTCTACAGCTTCACTGTCAGATGAAGGTAAACTCCACACCACCTGACAGTGCTAACTGTTTTTTGAGCCTGACAAGACCCGGCCTGGAAAATGGGGAGTAGCCACCCACCCAGCACTTTGGCTACTCCCAGTAAAAGCCATCCAGGGTCAACTTTACAGCAATACTAAAAAGCTGAAGTGTCAGACTGCAATCAGCAATAATGACACTTGAGAAAAAAAAATGGATCTTACCTCACCGAGGCCAGGAACCTCGGAGACACATACCGACCATCAATGGCGGCCCATTGTTCCTTTGTAAATCTGCAAAATGTCTGAATCCAAGATGGTTGCGGGTATTTATAGGGCTGTGACATCACAGGGCTGGCTGGATGCTGATTGGCTGCATGCATGGCAAGGAACCAGGGTCCTTGCCCCATCTCCTTACACGTGTAGCCACCATTTTAGGAAAAAATTTTGAATCGTTACCACGAAGTGTGAGGAAATTCGCATCGTTGCAAATCGTATTTCTCCTGAAATTCGGATCAAATTCCACTTCGTTAACTTCGGTACACTCATCTCTAGGGTTGAGCGAACCCGAACTGTAAAGTTCGGGTTTTTACAGAACTTTAGGATTTTTGGACCCCGAACCCAAACTTTTCAGTAAACGTTTGGGTTCGAGTACGGTGTTCGGCGAGTAAATGGCGCTGTTAATGCCACTTTTTGAAAGGCTGCAGAGCAGCCAATCAACAAGCGTTTAACTTGTGTGCCCTTAGAAGTCATCACTGCCATGCCTACTAATGGCATGGCTGTGATTGGCCAGTGCAGCATGTGACCCAGCCTCTAAATAAGTTGGAGTCACGTAGCGCTGCACGTCACTCTGCTCTGATTAGTGTAGGGATAGGATGCTTCTGCTGTGAGGGAGAGAATAGGAAAGAATCTTTAATCTGAAGTGCTTGTTAACTCAGTGATCTACCTAAGTGATGTATTTTGGTAGAAAACGATACATTTATTCTGCTTTCACTGCTGCAGTTATACGTGGTAAAGCCTTTAGTTGCATATTTCAGTAGTTTGTTTTGTGGGTGCAGTGCACAATCTTTTTACCCTGCCCTGACCACAGTGACACAGAAAAATAACTTTTATCCGTCTGTTAGTTAGGTGGGCGGAAGCTGCCTTTTTATGCAAGTTCAGTGCAACAGCACAGCATATGAGCATTTGTAACAGTCAAATAGAAGCTTGAAATACAGCAATTATATTCTAGGTTTAAAAAAATCAACAATTTTTGACAAGACCCTACATCTGTGGCCTTTGCAGCATTTGTCATTGTTAAATACAAGCTTGAAATACTGCAATAATTTTATCCTCCATCTGGGGCATATGCAGCATTTGTTAGTAAGAAATTTAAGCTTGAAATACTGCAATAATTTTCTGGGTTTTAAAAAACACCCTTTCTGGGCAAAATACTAAATTTGCAGCCTTTGCTACATCTGTCAGTGTGAAATAAAAGCATTAGATACTGCTGTTATATTCTGCTATTAACAAAACATCCATTTTGGGCAAGATCCTAAATTTGCAGAGAATGAGGAGAGTGTCGAATAAAGGTGCTAGCCTGCCCTGCAGCCAGTGTAATATCTGAACGTGTGTTTAGCATGCCAGGGGGCGTTATCACAGACAAGCGCAGCTGCCTGTCCACAGCCAATGTGGACAAGCTCACATTCATTAAAATGAACCAGGCATGGATCCCACATGACTTGTCCATACCTTGTGCAGAATAGACATGTATACCGGCCTTGCCCAGCCATTGTAATACTACAGCGCAATTGCTCATTGTTGTATTTTTTTATATTTCCCATTCTTTTGGGATGTACCCTAATTAAAAATTAAATTAAATTTAAATTAAAACCAAAAACCAGTGTTGGCTACCTCGTCCTCCTCCACCGCCGCTTCAACCTACACCGCTACATCCACCGCCTCCTCAACCTCCTACTTCATATGGACCTCCACCTCATACATCAAGATTTATTTTTAATTTTTTGTATTTAATTTTATGTCATTTCACTAATTTTCAGGTGAAATTCACCAATTTTTGGGTGTGATATACCACTGCTCTACCTAGTAGACAGGTAAAAAAAAAAATCACTAATTTGTCTGTTACCTTTTCTGGTAAAATTCACAAATTTTTAGGTGTGATATACCCCTCCTATACCTAGTAGACAGGTAAAAACATTTCACTAATTTGTCTGTTACATTTTCGGGTGAAGTTCACCAATTTTTGGGTGTGATATACCACTGCTATACCCAGTAGACAGGTAAAAAAAAAAATCACTAATTTGTCTGTTACATATTCGGGTGAAATTCACCAATTTATGGGTGTGATATACCAGTGCTCTACCTAGTAGAAAGGTAACATTTCACTAATTTGACTGTTATATATTTGGGTGAAAATCACCAATTTTTGGGTGTGATATACCACTGCTATACCTAGTAGACAGGTAAAAAAAAAAAACATTAATTTGTCTGTTACATTTTTGGGTGAAATTCACCAATTTTTGGCTGTAATATACCCCTGCTCTACCTAGTAGACAGGTTAATAAATTTCACAAATTTTTCTGTTACATTGTCGGTTGACATTCATAAATTTTTTTCTGTGATATACCCCTGCTCTACCTAGTAGACAGGTTAATAAATTTCACTAATTTTTCTGTTACATTCTTGGGTGACATTTTATCATTTTTGCTGTGAATAATCCCCTGCTCTGCATAGGTGACAGGGACCGAAATTTTTAAAAATAGTCTATTCCATTGGTGGGTGACATTAACCCATTTCTGGCGATGAAAAACCCCTGCTCTGCGTAGGTTACAGGGAATTTAATTTGTAAAATTCATCTTTAATTGGCCCTTTCATTCGATCCTTCCGCTTTACTAACTTTTCCCACATTTCAGCTCCATCACATTGCAGCCATTGACCTCCCTTGGATGTGGTATCTCTTTCTCACGCTCCCTCTGTGGCGTGAAACCCTGATTCGCCGCTAACCAACATGGTAGGTGCAGAAAAGAACATCGAAAGTTGATAGAGAAGATATCCAATTGGATCGTGGATGTCACAGGGACATTCGATCAGGCAGAAGTTATCTAGAGTTAACAAAGCAGCAGCAGGGAATCTCCTGTCTAACGTTTCCAAATCCAAAATACCCCAGTGACATTCCCTATAATTTTTTAATAATCATTCCAATAACAGGGCATCTTAAGAGTCCTGTATTGTTATTTATCGTCACTACCTCCCCGAGTCGGGAGTGGGTAATTGCCACGCGCCCACTCATTTACTTGGAAGCTTCGGCTTCAATAGTTTGTTCCACATTTTAGCTTGATCAAATTGCAGCCATTAACCTCCCTTGGATGTGATCTCTCTTTCTCACGCTCCATCTCCAGCGTGGAACCCTGATTCGCCGATAACTGTGATCAACATGGTAGGCGCAGAAAAGAACATCAAAAGTTGATAGAGCAGATATCCAATTGGATCGTAGACATCACTGGGATGTGCGACATGGTGGAGCAGTATGTGTGCACACGCCTACACGTACTGACTGATGGATCTGCCCCCTTCAACTTCTGGGTCTACAAATTGGGCATATGGCCTGAGCTTGCCCTTTATGCCTTGGAGGTGCTGGCCTGCCCTGCAGCCAGTGTATTGTCTGAACGTTTGTTTAGCACGGCTGGAAGGGGTTATGATTCCCAATGTTTTTGGGTGTACCCTAATTTAAACAAAAAAATAAAATAAAAATAAAATAAAAAAGCAGTGTAGGCTACCTCCTCATCCTCCACCGCCGCTTCCACCTACACCGTCACATCCACCGCCTCCTCAACTTCCTACTCCATGTGGACCTCGTCCTCCAAGATCAAGATTATTATTTTACATTTTTATGTATTTTATGTTATTCCCCTATTCACATTTGCACTTGCCATGCTCTTAACCAAATTTTGCTGCCATTTGCAGCCCTCTAGCCCTTTCCATGACTTTTTTACAGCCATTTTAGTACTCAAAAGTTCAGGTCCTCATTGACTTCAATGGGTTTAGGTATACGTCTGTGTCAGGGACAGGTTCTGGAGGGGTCGCCCCTATCAGGCGGGTGATCTGTCATTGTCAGGCAGGGACTCATAGCCCCTTTCCTTATCATAAATAGGTAGAAGAAAAAAAGGGGCATGGGGCGCCAGAGATTAGGAATACTGGAGAGATAGTAGAATAGTTGAGATTAAACAATAGCAGGCCCGTGGGCAGTAGGAAATGAACCATGAATGCCAGATCATGGAACAACATAGGGTGACCATACTCACATGGATATAAAACTGATTACGGTATTTTAATTGTGTATTAAAAACAAATCCAAAATCTAAGAAGGATGAAGTTACACTTACTTTACCAGGGAGGGGGGCGCAGGATAAACTCAAAACACTTGTTGCTTGACTGACAGAACGACCTAACTCCAAGAGAAAACTATTGCCTCTACGTTGGAAAAAATAAGAAATTATGAAAAGACGCCTGAGGTGGTAAGATTAAAAACATTTTTCACCAATTTATGTTCATTATTTATTGGGGCCTCATTTTTATTAGAATTTAGAGTAAAGGTTACATTTTAACCTATTTCATTCCTCTCTTGACAAATATATTACATGGTTTGGAAAAAGTACTGCTGCTGTGTTACTTGCTAGCTTGTGTGTATAATTTCCAAACCAAACTCTCTAAAAAAATTCAGTGAAGCAGACCTGAAACGAATCTCGACTGGTTCGCTCATCTCTAATTTCAACCCATGCTGAAAACTGTTCACCACAAAAACCGATCCTAAGGGTAGGTTCACATTTCCACTAATGTAATCCAGTAGTCTGTTCTGGCAGAGAAGCAGACTACCGGAGCAAAACTAGACACAGCCACGCACTACTGGATCCTCACTCCCCATAATGGGATCCAGTGGGGATCCACAAGCTTTTTGGTCTAAATTTTGGCTTCTACTGGAACAATACCACTGTATAGCATACCTTTGCGCAGATGTGAACCTACCATAAGAAAGCTTTAGCTTCACCCTTCTAATGAGCAGTGTTGGCTGTGAATATTCGAATCGCAAATATTAATTGCGAATATCGGCACTTCGAGAATTTGCGAATATTTAGAAATTAGTGATATATAGTCGTAATTTGGAATATTCTAGATTTTTTTTATCAGTAACCTCCCTTCTTGCTTGTGGGCCAATGAGAAGGCTGCAATGTCTTTGTCTGAGCTTAGCAATATCCCTAGCAACCAAAAGGAAAGTTGCCTACCCCTTACTATATAAGAACCTCCCCAGCAGTCATTTTCTGCAGTTTTTTCTACAGCGTCATTGCTGTGCTTTATGATTTCCACACTACATTAGATAGATAGTTAGATGGCTTATATATATATATATATAATACAGATAGTTAGTGGGAGATAATCAGTGTAGGTTATATCCTAATATAGTGTAGCTGTTGCAGTGCAGTGTGTTAGGTAGTGTGATAGGTTCTGCTGTCCATACATACATGCAGACCTGCTAAAATGTAAAGTTTCACGTATTGCGCCAAAATATTTGCATCATTAGTGCACTCTAACTGCATATAAAGCCATTTTTAATGTTCTGCCGTGCCAACCATACTGTCACGCCTTGCCCCGCGAGAGGTCTGAGAAGATCTGACAGATTTGCTACACGTGAGTCTATCTGACAGATTGTTCTGTTTCTCTTTGTTGTGGTTTTGGGCAGGATCCCACCTCCCCACAGGTTCTGCTCATTAGTTATTTAGTGGTGCTATTTATAACAGCCTCTCACTATAGCCCTTGCAGTTTGCTTCTGGAGTTCTCAGCTGGTGTTTGGTAGATCTCCTACTCCCCATCCGTCTTAAGCTAAGTCCTATTTCTTCCGGTTTGTTGTGTTTTCTGGCTAGGCCTCAGGAAGACGCTGGTTCCTGCACCAAGCGCTAGGACCGGTTGTCTTATCTCCAGCTCCCTAGCTGACGGTTTGTTACAGTTTCAGCTAGGCTTAGGTTTCAGTGCATGAGCATTTCAACCTTTAGGATTTGCTCATGTTGTCAGCAGTCAGGGAAACATTTAGGGATTGTCAGGTGGTGACTTTTCCCTGTTCCCTAGCTTTGGGGCCTAGCCTGGTGTTTTGTTGCTTTTGCTGTATTTGGTTTGCTTCCCTTCCCTTACCTACTGTAACACATTTTCGCTAGCCTCAGGAAACTTCTAGCAGCTTGGAAAATGTAGCAAAAGTGACCAACGGCTGTATTTTGGGCGTATTACGTGTCTATGACATTGCCGATTTTTCGCAATCAAGAAAATAATCTTGAATTGGCGAATATATTACAAATATTCACCCAAATATTTGTGAAACATCGCGAATTTGAATATAACCCCTGCCGCTCATCACTACTAATGAGTAAGATGCCAACATCTTAAAGTCTGTAACACATAAGTGCAATTTTAAACAGTAAATTTGCCTGACAATCCAGGGGAAAGCTTTGTGAATATTCTTTTCAGTTCCTTTAAATGTAACCATAAGGGCCCTTTATCCCAAAGGGAGTAGTGAATCAGAGTTGATGATGATTTCATCTGACACCTGTACACTTTTACACATGGAAGAAATCACACTTTGCTGAGTCATGCTGAGCTATGCACACAACATCCAACAGGCTGGACAACTCTAAACTAGAAAAGTTGAGATTTTTTTTTAACATACATAATATTGTTTTGTATTTTCTCACAGCCAGGATACTAAATGGTAACTTCTTTTGCTCCTTGTCATCTTAGTAATTCGATTCCGCCAGTTCGCAAAATTTTCCTAAAAGATTTGCTTATATCCGAATTTATTTGCGGTGAATCGTGTTAAAAAATGGCTATTTCCGGGCTGCAGAGAGCCTTTATAGGGGTGTAGAATACTGTGCCTTACAGTAACATGCAAAGGAGTGTGCTGTGGTAGTGAAATAATACTGTGAGTCAGTATGACATGCAGATGACAGGATCTTAGAATCACTGCACACTTCATTTATCTGGGCAGTCACGGCGCCAAAATTGACAAAATAACTCAAGTATGAACTCAGTCTTACAGGTCGATGTTAGCGTCAAAAACAAGCATACTCCTTTTACACGGTCGCCAGCTGATTCCACATAGACGTAAACAGAACCTGTTCTATTAAACAGTTATACAAGTAGAGCCCCCGGCAGAGTGGAGAGGGTGTCAGCAGTAAGTTTGTGTTAACGTCCCTGATTAATTTGCCCTTCCTCTGATCCGTCAGAACAATAACCCACAAAAAACTGATCCTGTCGGTGGAGCATAGGCCTTCAGTCAGTCAGCATTTGCTCAATAATCTATCAGTATTGCTAATGCCAAAAAAAAACATGAGTGGAACTAAAACAGAGATGATACGTGAATGGAACATTTGCACGTCTTCTGTGTTTCGTACCCACTTCTGCTTTTGGCTACCAAATCATAAGCCAATTCTTATGGGACCATACAGACCTTACAGCGGCTACACAGACAGGATCCGTTGTGCGTCTTATTTTTCCTTCCTTCTGACAGATTAGAAGAAGAGTCGAACAAATGATGATGTCAGTTAGGCCGAAAGGCAAAATAGTGGCCCCAGTCATGAAGTGGGGAGGGTGGGAACAGCATGAGGAGACCACAGAGTGGCCCAATGAATGGTTCTGGAGGTTGTAGCAGCATCAGGAGGCCACATAGTGGCACAATTACAGAGTCTGAAGGTGGTGGCAGCATCAGGAGGCCACAGAGTGGCACGATGACAGAGTCTGAAGTTTGCAGCAGTATGAGGAGGCCACCGAGTTGCACAATGACAGAGTGTGGAGGTGGCATCAGTATGAGGAAGCCACCGAGTGGCACAATGACAGAGCATGGAGTTGGCAGCAGTATGAGGAGGCCACTGAGTGGCACAATGACCGAGTGTGGAGGTGGCAGCAGCATGAGGAAGTCACAGAGTGGCTCAATGACAGAGTGTAGAGGTGGCAGCAGTATGAGAAGGCCACTGAGTGGCACAATGACAGAGCCTGGAGGTGGCGGCAGCAGCAGTAGCAGCATCAAGAGAAGGCCACGGAGTGGCACAATGACAGAGTTTGGAGGTGGCAGCAGCATGAGGAGGCCACCGAGTGGCACAATGACAGAGTTTGGAGGTGGCGGCAGCAGCAGCATCAGTAAGAGGCCCCAGAGTGGCAAAATGACAGAGTTCGGAGGTGGTGGCAGCAGCATCAGTAGGAGGCCACAGAGTGGCACAATGACAGAGTGTGGAGGTGGCAGCAGTATGAGGAAGCCACCAAGTGGCACAATGACAGAGTCTGGAGGTGGCGGCAGCAGCAGCATCAGTAGGAGGCCACAGAGTGGAACAATGACAGAGTGTGGCGATTGTGGCGGCAGCAGCATTAGGAGAAGGCCACAGAGTGGCACAATGACTGAACATGGAGGTGGCGGCAGCATCAGGAGACCACAGAAAGGCAAGGTGACATAGTGTGGAGGTGGCAACAGAATCAGGAGGCCACAGAGTGGCAAGGTGACATAGTGTGGAGGTGCAGCAGCATGAGGAGGTCACAGTATGAGAAGGCCACAGAGTGGCACAATGACGAGAGATTGCGGAGGTGGCAGCAGCATGAGGGGGCCACAGAGTGGCACGACAACGAGAGATTGTGGAGGTGGCAGCAGCATGAGGAGGCCAGAAAGTGTCCGCTTTGTCTATTCATTTATAGGGAATATGGGACAGAAGAGAAGGTTAAAATTTCTCAACTCTATAAAGTGTTGCTTAAAACACGATTTAATAATACACGTTTTCCGGCACAAAAAGCTTGGCAAATTGATTGTCCGTGAATTTCCCTCGAAGATTGGGATAATATATTGACAAATTTAAGTTTACTTTCTTATAATTTTAATCAAGTTTTGGTTCAATTCAATATTTAATAAATTCAATAATACAAATTAAGTCTTGCCTAAAACAGGAGAGAATCCGCCAGTCTTCAGTTTATTCGACAACGTGGTTGCAAAGGAGAAAACATTCCAAAAAACAATTTCTTTCCACCTGGAGATGAATCTTTTCAATTCAAAAATAAAAAGTCTCTGATACGTTGCCTGTGAACAAACGCGCTGCAGGTCACAAACGTGAAGTGGGTTCTATTCACACAAGTCAACCAGAAAATAATGTAGGACAGTTCTGCTTTTTCCACCCTTCAGGAAGCCTATCCTCCCTTGTTCATTTCACAGGTGTATAATGGGCACAGGAAAATGGTGATCTTCATACAATCCACAGTCTTCAATCCACTTTTTTTATGAAAGACTCTGTGACAGACCAGAAGATCACACCAATAGTGAAACACCATCAACCACCTTGCTATTAAAAGAATTCATTTATACTCACAAACATCTATAAATAAAAGGCACATCAATAATAAAACACCCTCAGGATTCATAAAAAGAGCACTGTGGATTGTATGAAGATCGCCATTTTCCTGTGCTCATTATACATCTGTGAAACGAACAAGGGAGGATCGGCTTCCTGAAGGGTGGAGAAAGCAACGAATCCTGTCAAGATTGATGCAAGTGCGGTATCGGTTGCTAATCGACCCAGATACTTCTGGGGGAACCTGCATGGCATGAACAGGCCTCTAGTAGCTACAGACAATGAGAAGACAAAGCGTCAAAATAGCTTTGAGCCAGGAAGAGGTCGCAAAGTTCATCAAGATACGTCACTAAAGATTTTACGGCATTCAGTATAACCACAGTGCTGACCTCTAAATACATTTAGTTTTTCGACCAAAATACTTCAATAAAGATTTTATCACATAACCGCAGCGCTTACCACTGAATACATTTTGTTTTTCGACTAAAATACTTCAATAAAGAATTTACCACATGTAACCGCAGTGGTGACCACTGAATTAATTTAGTTTTTTGACCGAAATACATCAATAAAGATTTTACCACATATAACTGCAGCGCTGAAACAAATTTGTTTTACGACTGAAATACGTCCCAAAAGGTTTTACCTCATATAACCGCAGCGCTGAATGCTGAATAAATTTTGTTTTCGACCGAAATACGTCAATAAAGATTTAACACATATAACTGCAGCGCTGAACGCTGAATAAAATTAGTTTTTCGAACGAAATACTTTAATAAAGACTTCACCACATATAATTGCAGCGCTGAACGCTGAATAAAATTTGTTTTCCGAACGAAATACGTCACAAAAGGTTTTACCACATTTAAACGCAGCGCTGAATAAATTTAGTTTTTCGACCGAAATACGTCAATAAAGATTTTACCACATATAACTGCAGCGCTGAACGCTGAATAAAATTTGTTTTTCAAACGAAATACGAGAAAAAAGGTTTTACCACATATAACTGCATCGCTGAACGCGGAATAAATTGTTTTTTGACCAAAATACGTCAATAAAGACTTCACCACATATAGGTGCAGCACTGAACGCTGAATAAAATTAGTTTTTTGACTGAAATACATCACAAAAGGTCTTACCACATATAACTGCAGTGCTGAACGCTAAATACATTTTTTTTTGCTACCAGAATACGTCACTAAAGGCTTGAGACTCTCCACCTTGGCTCCCCACAAGCCATCAGTTCTCTGAAAGATGCAGAATCCACCACTTGGAAAGTGAGAGACCGCAGCACCAGCAACTTAGACAGCAGCATATTCAGCTTCTGCGCCATTGGATGTGTACACGCATACTGTTGTCTCTTGGCAATCGCTTCAGTGATCGATTGCTGACAGAATGGCTGATGAGGAGTAGGAGGAGAAAGCATCAGAATCAGCAGACAATAGGAACGACAAACAGCTCCCTTCGCCTGAGGTGGTGGAGTCTTGACTGCCTGAAATCGAGTGCAGCGTGCCACTGGGTAATACAGCGGTTGCTGCGGCAGGCTGGACCACCACATCGTAGCCACGGTTCTCCCAGGCAATTTTATGGTAATGCTGCATATGTTGACGCAGGGCCGTGGTGCCAACATTTGCATACTGACCATGCTTTACCTTCTGCCCACAGATTCTACATATGGTCCTGTTCACCTCCTCCGAAAGCTGTACAAAAAACTGCACCACTGCAGAGTAGGTGATTTTACCGACAACACTACGCACTGATTGACTGCTACTGCTGCTGCTTCCGGGAACCCGTGGACCCCTCCTTAATAAGGATGAATTTTTATAAGAATAAATTAGTCGTTTTCTACTGAAATGCACAACTAAAAGCTTTACCACGTATAACTGGGGTGCTGAACACAGAATAAATGTATAGTTTTCTACCGAAATACGTCACTAAAGGTTTTACCACAAATATTACTGCAGCGCTGAACGCTGAATATAATTAGTTTTTTGACTGAAATACGTCACTAAAGGTTTTGCCACATATAACTCCAAAAGTGAATTCTGAATATATTTTGTTTTTGTACTAAAATAATAATAACTGCAGAAGTGAAATGCTTATATATTTTTTGCTTTATACTGAAATAGGCCACTAAACTCTTTACCACAAATAAATGCAAAAGTGAAGTGCGTATATTTTTTCCTATTTGTACTGAAATAGGACATTGGATGCTTTCACCACATATAACTGCAGAAGTGAAACGCGTATATATTTTTCATTTTGAACTGAAATAGGCCTCTTAAACTCTTTCACCACAAATAAATGCATCAGTGTAATGCGTATATTTTTCAGCTTTTTTTTTTACTGAAATAGGACACTGAACGCTTTCACCACCTATAACTGCAGAAGTGAAATGCTTATATATTTTTTGTTTTGAACTGAAATAGCTCCCTTAAACTCTTTCACCACAAATAAATGCATCAGTGAAGTGCGTATATTCTTTTGCTTTTTGTACTGAAATAGGACACTGAACACTTTCACCACATATAACTGCAGAAGGAAATGCGTATATATTTTTCCTTTTTGTACTGAAATAGGCCCCTAAAGTCTTTCACCACAAATCCCTGCTCTTGTAAATCAGTTTTTTTTTTCACAAGGTTTTTCTAGCACTTTCCCTAGCGACTTCCAATGTCTCTCCATGTACTAAGATGCTGTGAAATGATTCCTCCCTATCGTTTCCCTACAATTTGAATAATATTTCCCTGCACTTATAAATCGCTTTTTTTTTTCACAATGAGGTTTTAGTATAACTCGCCCTAGCGCCTGCAATGTCTGTCTCTGCGCTCAGAAGGCTGCAAAATGTCTGAATCCAAGATGGCTGTGGGTATTTATAGGGCTGTGACATCACAGGGCTGGAGGCTGCTGATTAGCTGCATGCATGGCATTATGCAGACACCACATAGACATAAACTTAACATCACATAAACATATAGTATGACAATTTATTACCACAAGGGTGGCCCTCACTGGCAGATGGTATATGGGACCAGGAGAGTGCCTCCAGCTTGCTACAAGAACTCAGGTCTCAACTGAGGTTAAATAGCCCATGTAGCCACACCCACACAGACACACCCAGTGCACACACACTAGGAAGGGAATTAACCCTTCACACACCAGGGAAGGGAAGAGAGCAACTAAAAGGGGAATACACACAATAAACCCCGTGCACACAAGACAAGGAAAGTGCACACATTCACCCATGTTGGCAAAGACAACCGCATGCATGGACAGCAAGCCGCCCAGCAACCAGCTCAGGCAGCTCCACTGCCCAACAACCACAAGTTGCCAGCGGCATTCACACGTGAGGCAAGATACTAGCCCTCACCTGTGGTTGACAATACCAGACCGCGGGCAAATGCATGCGGGTCCCAAGGAGTCACGACCATGACCATAAACCATGCATATACCACTAATTACTGGCATCAAATCTGAAGGCCCACTTACATGGGACAATTATCAGGAGTAAACATTCCTACCAATACTCATTCCTGATAATAGGACTTGTTGCATTGTTGATGTGGCATGCAAAATCATAGCTTCTGGGCAGCAGACCTTCCTGTGTAAACAGCGATCTGCTGCCCAGAAACAATGAATCTGTATGGAGGAGTGATCACTCGTCCTCATACAAAAGAGATGGTCGCTGCATGTAAATCTCAGTGTCTTTATGTGCTAAGCTAATAGAGACATAATGTACATCCAAGAGACTTGTATCTGTAATTCCCGCAAATAGTGACTCCACAAAGAATTGACTTTCAGGGGGTGCAAATTTATGCAAGTTCTCCGTTTTTTTTTTGTTTCTTGTTACTCCTAATTATTGTTAGCATCATAGTAAAAAATATATTTTGCACCTTCAAAGTGGTAATCATGTTGTCTAATTTAAATAGTAGAACCTCCCCGGGAAAAAAAAAAAATCATTTTAATTCTGGGTAATGCAATAATGCAGGAAAAACACCAAGGGGGCGAATACTTTTGTAAAATTGTACACTAGAGGGTAATAGTGGTGATTTTCACTACTTTTGTGGTGCTTAAGAGTCACTAAGTTTTGCTCAATCTTTTGATGTCATAGAGAGATATCAAAAGTTTTGATTAGTGGGGATCTGAGCCCTGAGACCCCCACCGATCGCAAGAACAGGGAGAGAGAGAAGCACTTGCATATCACATTCTCTCTGCAGTAGATAGGTTAAATAGAAGTCTACAGGCTTATCTTGATTCTGTCCTTTGCAGTAAGAAGACAGATTGTGAGATGTGAGCGCTTCTCTTTCTTCATTCTAGCATTCAGTGGGGATCCCAGGGCTCAGATCCCTACTGATCAAAACATATCAAAAGTTTTACCAAAACTCAGAGACCCTTTTGTGAATTCTCACCTATTTTAATAAGATGTTGGAAAGGTTGGCAACTGGGCATGGTAAGCTATGCTAACTTCGTTCTCATGAGATTTATCGACTGACTTAAAAATCAAGCAAGGATTTATCCCCCAGATAATTTCCATCCTGACGGGATGTGTGAGCAACTAGATGCAATTTTTTTACATTCATTCGTGGATTTTTGGCATCTAACGCATCCACTAGAACTGCATAGTTGTTTCAATGTGTCAGTGATGTTCATTTATCTATATTGACTCGCTTTTTTTTCTCACTCCTTAACTTTTACTAATAAATTGCTTTATATACATGTTTTAAGATTTTTAAGGTTATATTTCAGTAGTAAGGCTTTAATTGTCTTTCAGAAGTGATCTAAATGCTGTTTGCCCTTACTAAATGTATTTGTGACTCTGCAAGCTATAAAGCTTTATGTATGGTTGGGAGAGGGACCACTATAAATGGGAAACAGATTAGTGTTGGGTCACAACTCTTAATTTCACCTGCTTCATGTTCTTAACTAGTAAAGGACATTCTAGAAGCTTGTGTATGGTGGTACTGGAGTTCTGTAGGATTATGACCCGGTTCATCTCTCTTGGGATTAGAAGCTTTCAGGCACTATTGATTTGTCATTGTATATACTGTTTAGGGTTTCATTGACTGAATAGAGTAGAATCTCACTTTAAATTAATTGACTGGTTTGTAATCGAAAATGCCGAAATGCAATACGTTTAAATGATTTAGTACAGTGAAGTTATTAGTATGTAAGAAAGTTGTGAAGTGTACACTAGCAAAGCTAACATTTGTAAAGAATCCACCTTTGGAGATTTCCTTCAGAACATTACAAGACAGTGATAATTAGAATGTAATGGGGTCATTTACTAAAGACTGGCATTTCACATGGCAGTTTTAGTAAAAAGACTACTGGTATTTGGTTAATTAACATGTTCTATGTCTGACTACTTAATAGTACTGTTTGGATAGGTCAGGGTTAACAACATTGACCCAGCACCTTTAGGATGACAGAATATTGACCTGTATCTGCCCCTAGTCAGTAGAAAGTGTCTGGTCTAGCTGTGGTACCGAGAGGTCACATGTCTGCTTGCTCCTTAGGACTGAGCTTGAGTCCTAGAAAACCATCACCTCTGAGACAGGTGCAGTTATTCAAAGTGCCCCAGAGAGAAAGAGTAGGAGGATTGGAAGGTCCAGAATCTGTAAGGTCATGATTTGGAGTCAGTCAGCAAGATACTGTGCACGTTCTAGGTTGATAGAGACTTTGCCGCTCCGAGAGGAAATATTGCCAAACCACCCTTCCACATGTTCAGACAGTTTTTATAAACTCATTGTCAGCCTAAGACTCTGCAGAGAAAGAAACTTTAGAAAGATAGAAAAGGAGCACCACAACTCCCATCATTACTGCTATCCATACATTGCTATTGAGGAAGAATTGTACTGTGGTTTGTTTGGAAGTGTGTCTTGATACTGTTGGATGTAGCATTACTCCTATTCTTCACTTTAGTAAAGAGAAACGTATTTATTTATGACAGGCATGTCCAAACTGCGGCCCTCCAGCTGTTGCAAAACTACAACTCCCAGCATGCCCTAATAGCTGTAAGCTACCAGGCATGCTGGGAGTTGTAGTTTTGCAACAGCTGGAGGGCCGCAGTTTGGACATGCCTGATTTATGACAACTGGCTTGGTTGCTGACTCCATTGCCATGTGATGGCCATTGCTTCTGCATCTATACTCCTTCCTTTCACCCTGCCGAAACACCTAACAACAAGGGCAGCCCATCTACCATCAGGCAGCCCTGATGCCAGGATGTGCCAGAGGGAAGAAAGTGTGTGTTCTCCTGTTACTACACGACACTAGGAGGGTACCAGTGGGAGTATTGCCATTGTGATTTGTGTGTACACTCATTCTTGCCAGGCCTACTACCACTCCCAAACTCCACTCGTTCTTTCCAGGTGGCTTCTGCACTTGTAAAAGATGCAACCTATTTATTAACAGGCCCAGGGCTCTTAAATGGTTTCTTAAGAAATGGGAATTAAGAAAATTAAAATGTTTAAGTATCAGTTTATTATACATATATTGCTAAACACCTTTCATTAGTTATAATGGCTCGTTTTGTCTGAGGAGCAATCATTAGGAAAAATAAAATGGCAGCCATCCTATTAGTACTCACAAAAATTGTCTTAATCACACAGCAGGTCAAGTTACTTCGCAACACTGAGTTAAAGAGCTGCCTCATCCTCCTCTCTACTATACTTGTCAGGGATTATGATCCTGAATACAGCTAATAAGATCTTCAGCTGAATCTCTGTAGGAATGGAGTTCATGAGGAGAAGTGCAGA
The DNA here is from genome assembly GCF_014858855.1 of Bufo gargarizans. Lineage (NCBI taxonomy): Eukaryota > Metazoa > Chordata > Amphibia > Anura > Bufonidae > Bufo > Bufo gargarizans. The sequence goes on along the minus strand of NC_058080.1, from coordinate 293,262,358 downwards.
AAGGAGGTGGGAATGTGGCTGATAGTGATGAGCGGCAGGGGTAATATTCGAATTCGCGATATTTTGCGAATATTCGCCATATATTTGCTAATTCGTGAATTTGTGATCTCCAGGCAGAATTTTCTCGATTGCGAAAATTCCCCTTTTCGCAAAAAAATTCGCATGAACTGGTATTTAAAAAAAATTTAATATTCACGATTACGAATATATTTTGCGATATTCTAAATATTCGCAAATTCTCGAAGTGCCAATATTCACGATTAAAATTTGCAATTCAAATATTCGTGATCAACACTAGTGGCTGATGAGCAGCAGGTCTTGTATGCAGTCTCCATTACTAAAACAACACATTGCCACAGTCTGCCTGTCTGTCCTCTCTGTATATATATTATATATATATATATATATATATATATATATATATATATATATATACACATATACACATATACACATACACATACACATACACACAGTACAGACCAAAAGTTTGGACACACCTTCTCATTCAAAGAGTTTTCTTTATTTTCATGACTTTGAAAATTGTAGATTCACACTGAAGGCATCAAAACTATGAATTAACACATGTGGAATTATATACATAACAAAAAAGTGTGAAACAGAAAATATGTCATATTCTAGGTTCTTCAAAGTAGCCACCTTTTGCTTTGATTACTGCTTTGCACACTATTGGCATTCTCCTGATGAGCTTCAAGAGGTAGTCACCTGAAATGGTTTTCACTTCACAGGTGTGCTCTGTCAGGTTTAATAAGTGAGATTTCTTGCCTTATAAATGGGGTTGGGACCATCAGTTGCGTTGTGGAGAAGTCAGGTGGATACACAGCTAATAGTCCTACTGAATAGACTGTTAGAATTTGTATTATGGCAAGAAAAAAGCAGCTAAGTAAAGAGAAACGAGTGGCCATCATTACTTTAAAAAATGAAGGTCAGTCAGTCCGAAAAATTGGGAAAACTTTGAAAGTGTCCCCAAGTGCAGTCACAAAAACCATCAAGCGCTACAAAGAAACTGGTCACATGCGGACCGCCCCAGGAAAGGAAGACCAAGAGTCACCTCTGCCGAGTCACCAGCCTCAGAAATCGCAGGATAACAGCAGCTCAGATTAGAGACCAGCTCAATGCCACACAGAGTTCTAGCAGCGGACACATCTCTAGAACAACTGTTAAGAGGAGACTGTGTGAATCAGGCCTTCATGGTAGAATATCTGCTAGGAAACCACTGCTAAGGACAGGCAACAAGAGACTTGTTTGGGCTAAAGAACACAAGGAATGGACATTAGACGAGTGGAAATCTGTGCTTTGGTCTGATGAGTCCAAATTTGAGATCTTTGGTTCCAACCACCGTGTCTTTGTCCGACGCAGAAAAAGTGAACGGATGGACTCTACATGGCTGGTTCCCACCGTGAAGCATGGAGGAGGAGGTGTGATGGTGTGGGGGTGCTTTGCTGGTGACACTGTTGTTTTTTTTTTTCAAAATTGAAGGCATACTGAACCAGCATAGCTACCACAGCATCTTTCAGCTGCATGCTATTCCATCTGGTTTGCGTTTAGTTGGACCATCATTTATTTTTCAACAGGACAATGACCCCAAACACACCTCCAGGCTGTGTAAGAACTATTTGACCATGAAGGAGAGTGATGGCCTCCACAGTCACCGGACCTGAACCCAATCGAGATGGTTTGGGGTGAGCTGGACCGCAGAGTAAAGGCAAAAGGGCCAACAAGTACTAAGCATCTCTGGGAACTCCTTCAAGACTGTTGGAAGACCATTTCAGGTGACTACCTCTTGAAGCTCATCAAGAGAATGCCAAGAGTGGGCAAAGCAGTAATCAAAGCAAAAGGTGGCTACTTTGAAGAACCTAGAATATGACATGTTTTTAGTTGTTTCACACTTTGTTGTTATGTATCCAATTCCACATGTATTAATTCATAGTTTTGATGCCTTCAGTGTGAATCTACAATTTTCATAGTCATGAAAATAAAGAAAACTCTTTGAATGAGAAGGTGTGTCCAAACTTTTGGTCTGTAATATATATATATATATATATATATATAGTGACACAGTGAGAGGTTTGGTCTGGGAAACAGGTATTTTCCTCCCAGCATGTGCTCCTGGGCTGGGTTTTGGCAGCATTTAACTGTCCTTAAATAAGCAGTTGGGCTCAGAAGCGTCTCTGTATTGTGATCTGGGAGTCTTGTGTCTGGATGAAGGATTGCTACCAGTTTGGCGTGAAAACAGGTTGGTGCTGCTATGAGCAAGGACTTTTTGAGGCAGAATTGCCGCATGGTGTGAAATACCACCAACACCGCAGGTGACTTTTTGTTTGAATATGACTGCTTGTTTTTTAACTTGCCTAAAGTGTGAATAAAACACTGAACTGTTTGATCCAAATAACTTGTTGTTGCCTCTATACTGCGTCCGCTAATCCTGTCTACCAGAGCGAGTCCCCACAATTGGTGGAAGATGCGGGCAAGAGCAGCGAGACTGGCGTGAACGCCGATATTTTGGGCTTCTACATTTTTCAGGCATGATTGTATGTCATACATTAAACCAGCTGTATTACAACCAGTGCCCCATGACAAAATGGAGGCTGTTGTGAAGGTCATCATGGAGGCTAATCTGCAGCAGTGATAGACAAACCTGCAGCAACGCGTGGCTAATAAGCAGCAGCAGGAGACTAACCATTTGCTGCTACAACACGTGATGGATTTGCAGTCAGCAGGAGCAACCCTGAGCGTCCGCGATGCCCGGAAAGCAGTCCGTTTTGTGGTTGATCAAGATATGTTGTATTTGGTAAACGAACTACGGGGTGAGCCTATTGAACAGTTGGGGGTCCCTGAGGCTAATCACAAGCTTGTGTTACATCTAGCCTACCAACACGTTCTCGGGGGTCACCTGGAGCTGCAGAAAACTCAAGATCGTATTCTACAGCGGTTTTACTGCACCAGCATATTCAAAGAAGTGGAAGCATTTTGTAAGTCTTGCAGACCTGCCAGATAACTAGCCCCCAGACACATTTCCATAGTCCCTTTGTACCTCTCCCGATTATCGAAGTACCGTTTGACCGAATAGCTATGGACCTCATAGGCCCAGTACTGAAGTCCGCCAGAGGGCATCAACACATCTTAGTCATTCTAGACTGCGCCACTCGGTACCCGGAGCCGGTGACACTGACATACATCGGCCAAAATCTTAGCTAAGAAGTTAATGGAGATGTTTTCCTGAGTAGGACTACCTAAAGAGGTTCTGACTGACCAAGGGACCCCTTTTATGTCCAAGGTGATGAGGGAACTCTAAGTTGCTGCACATAAAACAACTACAGACGTCCGTTTACCATCCACAAACGGACAGTCTGGTAGAACGGTTAACCAAACATTAAAAAATATGTTGAAAAAGGTAGTGTCTAAAGATGGGAAGGACTGGGACCTCCTTCTGCCCTATCGCATGTTCGCAGTGCGAGAGGTAGCCCAGACCTTTACTGGATTCTTGCCCTTTAAACTGCTATATGGCAGACACCCTCGCGGTCTCTTCGACATGGCCAAAGAGGCGTGGGAACAACATCCCACTCCACATAAAAGTGTCATTGAGTATGTTACCAAGATGCAAGATAGGATAGAGACAGTGTTGCCTCTTGTTAGGGAGCATATGGAGGCACCTCAGTGAACCCAGAGTCGGGTCTATAATTGGCAGGCTCAGGTCCGGATCTTTAACCTGTGTGATCCTGTTTTGGTTCTGGTACCGACCGTGGACAGTAAGTTCCTGGCTAGGTGGCAGGGGCCCTACATGTTACTTGAGAAAATTGGAGATGTAAACTACAAGGTACACCAGTCAGGGTGGCGAAAGTCAGAGCAGGTTTACCATGTGAATTTACTCAAACCGTGGAAAGATAGGGAAACCTGTACAGAAGACAGCCCACAGCCGGGTTTTCTAGGAGAAGAGGTACCGGACCCTCTGTCTAATGCAAGAGAGGTGGCTGCCACAGTAAAAATTGCTGACAGCCTCTGCTTTAAATAGACTCAGGAGGCTAGGGAGTTCGTTAGTCGTAACACGGATGTGTTCTCGGACCTCCCTGGACGCACTTCCATAATCAAACATGACATTGTCACTGAGCCTCAGGAAAAAGTCTGATTAAAACCATATCGTACCCGAGGCTCAGCGACAATCCATATCGGAGGAGGTGCAGCTAATGTTGCAGCTAGATGTCATTGAGGAGTCAAAAAGTGAGTGTGCCAGTCCTATAGTATTCATACCTAAGCCGGACGGGACATTGCGGTTTTGTAACAACTTTCGAAAACATAACGAGGTTTCTAATCTTTGTACATTGTAGGCTAAAGTCCACCTCATTTTTTCTATCTCCAGATACCAATCTTTCAGCGTTGGAGGTTCTTTCTGCAACCACTTCCTCGGTATTAGTATCTTGGCCGCATTGAGAAAAAGAATACATAACTCCGACTTGATTTCCACATGACACACATCAAACCAATTAAACAAAATCAGATGCAGAGAAAATTTCGTATTAGTTTTAAAGACCTCATTAACAACTTTGTTGATCTTTTCCCAGAAGGGGACAATTAGAGGGCATTTATACCAAATATGGGGGTATGTCCCTATCTCTCCTCCACATCTCCAACAGTGCTCAGGGATTTCAGGATTTATTCTATGTAATAAAGCAGGTATTTTATACCACCGTGATGTCAATTTGTATTGCATTTCTTGATATAAATAGCATTTCGAGATTGAGTGTGCATATTTTAGTATGTGGTTAGTTTGTGTCGCATTGAGTGGGGAGTTCAAGTCCTTACTCCATGGATCTAAGTAAGTTAAGGGTTTAGATGAATTTGTTATTAACTTATAACATAAGGAGATCAGATGATCTTTGGAGGAACGGCTACGTAGGAGAGATGAAACTATATTGTCTCCAGATGAATTAACATGGTCAGGGTGAACTTTATCTAGAAGAACAGAAAGTTTTTGGTATTGGGCAATAGGGATGTTAACCTGACTATAGATAAGTTTCAGCTTATTTAGGGGCAAAATTTTTCCATTTTCATAAATGTTTTTCAAAGGAGTCTCACCCAGGGAATTATTATTGGCGAGTATCTTATGCCAGATTTGCCAGGCATTGGGGACGAGACCTATGAGTGGTGTATCTGGGCTTGTATTAGGAAGAAAATTAAGTGTTTTGTTAAGTGCATGCCATCTTTTGAGGGAAAATTTTGTTAAAGGATTATTGACCTTTCTCAAGTTTTGGTTATAGGTATTTGTCTTCCATAACATAGAAAACAGGCTTACCTCCGAGCAATCTGTTTCTATATCGACCCACAATTTTTGGGCTGGCGAGACCCCCCATTCCAGTAATCGCGATATCAGGGCAGCCTTATAATATCCTTCTATGTCTGGAAGACCCGTACCTCCCTCTTTCTTACTTTTTGTCATGGTGTGGTATGGTAGCCTATTGTGTTTGTTTTGCCAGACAAATTTCAAGAGAAGACGTTTGATTTTTTTTAAAAATTCTTTAGGAACCTCAGTCGGGAGGGTCTGGAACAAGTACATAAGTTTAGGTAGAATCATCATTTTTATGACGTTAATTTTCTCGAACCAAGAGAGAAATAGCGGTTCCCAATCCTTCAACTGTTTCTCAATGTTTTTTAAGAGGGGTACGTAGTTTAGGTTATATAACTCTGATTGGTCTAAACATATGTTAACTCCTAAATATTTAAAGGATTGAAGGGCCGGTTTGAGATCACTTAACTTTTTTACTTTCGCCCAGGTGGTGCTATCCAGTGATACATTAAATATTTCCGATTTGTGGAGGTTAATCTTAAAATCTGAAACTTCTTTGAAGGCTTCAATCTCTTTAATGAGTTCCGGCAAAGAGTTTAGAGGGTCTGTTAAAGCAAAGAGGGTATCATCCGCAAAGGCGGCTATTTTATGGTTAAAGATTTGAAGAAATATGGGAAAAATGGACTTCTTACATGACACCAGAAAATACAAAGATGTTCTTAGAGGACTGTGCTTAATTGTTTAATTATGTTTATTTTGAGTCGAGACTAAACAGACTGTTCTCTGTTTCTATACTCCTTAGAGGTCTGTTTATAGATCATTCTCTAAAAGGTTTACTAATTTACTAAATTGACTGGTAACCATTATCTTCTCCTTTTCCTGTTTTTCCTTGTCTTATCCTTCCCTCCTCTCTCCCTCCTTCCCTATTCTCTCCTTGTTAGTCTCCTTCTGTTTTGTTGATCATGTATCAATAATGTTATATGGATATGTATATGGATATATATGTATATTATTTGTCAGATATTTAGAGAAATCTTTATTACCATTCATTTGGAGTGACGTAACTCCAAAATATATATCCTTAAAATTCCTTTAAAAATAAAATATTTACACATAACGAGGTTTCTAAATTCAATGCATATCTCATGCCCTGGGTGGATGAGCTCATCGAGAGGTTAGGACAAGCCCGGTATTTTTCTGTTTTGGACCTCACAAAAGGGTACTGGCAGGTACTTTTAACGGAGGCTGCCAATAAGAAAACTACCTTCATCACACCTGAGGGGCTGTATCAATATAAGGTCTTACCCTTTGTTCTGCATGTCGCCCCCGCAACTTTTCAGCGACTAATGGACATTCATCCACATCGTCAGTACACTTCGGCTTACCTGGACGATGTTGTCATCCACAGTACTAACTGGGAAAGTCACCCAAAGTGCAGGCTGTAGTGGACTCCCTTCAGAAAGCTGGCCTAACTGCTAACCCCAAAAAATATGCGATAGGGTTAGAAGAGACTAAGTGCCTGGGGTATGTTATTGGGCGCTGAGTCATCAAACCCCAAGTGAACAAAATAGAGGCGATACGGAATTGGCCCCGACCTGTCACCACTAGGCAAATAGTCATCCTGAGAATAGTGGGCTATTACATAAGGTTTTTTCCCCACTTTGCTACTCTAGCTGTGCCCTTGATAGGACTCTTGAAGGGAAACAAGTCAATAATGATTCGCTGGGATGATCGGGTGGGAGAGGCTTTCTCCACTTTGAAGTCGGCCCTGTGTGGGTCCCCGGTTTTGGTGATGCCCGACTTCAAAAGGGAGTTTATAGTACAGACCGATGCCTCTGAAGTAGGCCTCGGTGCTGTACTGTCTCAGGAAGTTAACAGGGAGGAGCATTCCCTTGTCTTCCTCAGCCGTAAGCTCACCCCAGCCAAGACCCAGTATAGTATAGTGGAGAGAGAGTGCCTGGTTATCAAGTGGGCACGAATCTTTCTACTATTATTTATTGGGGAAAAAATTCCGCCTGGTGACTGACCACTCCCCTATCAAGTGGATGAGCCAGGCCAAAGACAGAAATGCCCGGGTCACCCGATGGTTTCTCGCCTTACAAAACTTTTTGGGGTGGAACACAGGGCCGGCCGGTTACAGGGAAACACGGATGCCCTGTCCCGGGTACACTGTCTGGTGTGTGTTCACCCCCTCAGGGTTGAACAAAGGGGGGAGGTATGTGACACAGTGAGAGGTTTGGTCTGGGAAAACAGGTATTTTTCTCCCAGCATGTGCTGCTGAGCTGATTTACAGCCATGTGAGGTCAAATACCGGACTGGATTTTAAATGGCAGTACGCGTTTTGGCAGCACCTGGCTGTCCTTAAATAGACAGAAGCGATGTCTCTGTGTTGAGATCTGTGAGCCTTGTGTCTGCATATGACTGCTTGTCTTGTCACTTGCCTAAAGTGTGAATAAAACACTGAACTGTTTGATCCAAAGAACTTGTTGATGCCTCTATACTGCACTGCATCCGCTAGTCCTGTCTACCAGAGCGAGTCCCCACTATATATATATATATATATATATATATATATATATATATATTTATTTATTTATTTTTTCTATTTGGTTTAATTAAATGGATTTCATATCCGGTAGAAAATGCTGATGCAATAGAATAAAATGTATTAGTATTTTAGTTTAGAAAATAGTTGGTTATTATTTTGATTGTTTATGTTTACTGTTTTTTAAAATCCTCCCCCCTTAGGGAAATTTTTACTTAACATTTTCCATTATAATGTACTATCATACAGTATGTCTATATGACAGCACTTTAGTGCCTGTACATGTAAAATTCATGGGCATACCGAAGGTTTTCCCCAGCAGAGGATAACGCTAGACAATCTTTGCAAGAGCTCATGCACAAAAGCTTGTGTGCCCTGTGCCCATACTGTGGACCACAAGTAGAGGTCTGCAATGAACCATCCATGGGCACACCGTTTGACTTTCATTAACTTGAATGGGTCCGCGATCCGCAAAAGATGGTAAAATAGTTCTATTTTTTTGCGGTGCACAGGCATGGACTGAAATCCCATGAAAGCACTTTGTAGTGCTTCTGTGAACATCCAGTCTGTGCCTCTGCTGTGCACCACTACGTATCTTGAGGAAAGTCAATGGGTCCACATCCGTGAAACAGAGTACACGTGGCCGGGCCCGGTGCCCATATATTGCGGTCCCGCTGTTCACATTCCACAATAAGGTCACGAGCACACACTCCCATGTGCATGGACCCTAAGGGTGACATAAACTGGGAAACAGGGTATTCCCTCTATTTGCCAACATTCTGATGTTTGTTCATAAAAGAGCAGAAATGATTAATTGGTCAGATGTAGAGTTTTCTATGAACCTGCTGGTAAAGGCTCATGCACACGCATTGCCCGGCCATGGCCGTATTGCAGGCCGCATCCAGGGGGTCCGCAATACACGGTCATTGGCCGTGTGCACCCTGCACGATGGATCGCGGACCCATTCACTTGAATAGGTCCGCAATCACAGAGATGCTGAACAGAGGCATGGATCAGAAGTCAACGGCAGCACTACGGAGTGCTTCCGTGGGTTTTCTGTCTGTGCCTCCGCAACGCAAAAAAGTAGTGCATGCACTAGTTTTTTGCGGCGCAGTCCGTTGGATGCAGATCGCAGACCCCATTCAAGTGAATGGGTCCGGCGATCCGCATGTGGCTGCCCCACGGTCGGTGCCCATGCATTGGGGACTGCAATTTGCGGTCCGCAGCACGGGCCTGGACAGCATGCGGTCGTGGTCATGAGCCCTAAGTGCTGGATTGTGACCACCAAGTACTTCATCAGTTGTACATGCAGGCACAGCTTCTGTGATCACCATTACATACATCTACACTGTATTGTAGGAATGTAACATACATATATGTGATCATTTGAGAAGGGGTTAAATTAGCAATCTGTTCTACTTTGACAGAGAACCAATGCAAAAATCACGGAAAATGATGTACTAACAATAGATGCAAACATTGTATATGGACTAAGCCATCACTCTGATATGATAAAATCAGCCAATATATTTTGATCAAAACACATCTGTGCAAAGGTGGTCTCATTTAGGCAGGTTCTGAACTAAACCTACCTATGCCATTGGGCATCTACATTCAGGAGAGCAGACCCTGGACATATATGGGGTCATTTCAGATTCCACCTTTCATTTTCCAAACGAGCTGTCAAATATAAAAGGTGGAATGTGATTGGTTGCTAATGGGCAACTAAGCCAGTTCTACTTTACAAACATTACACATTGACTAAGACCTCCATATATAATGTTTGCATCTATGGTATTAGTGCATTATTTTCTGTGATTTTTCCCTTACATGTAGCCATGTAGAGGTAATACTCGAAAAATGTGAATATTGTGCAAAGTTCATTTATTTCAGTAATGCAACTTAAGAGGTGAAACTAACATATGAGAAAGACTCATTACAGGCAAAGCGAGATATTTCAAGCCTTTATTTGTTATCATTTGGATGGTTATGGATTACAGCTTATGAAACCCCAAAGTCACAATCTCAGGTACCCTTTGCTCAGGGGGTATGGATTAATTTGCTGACTAGAGTGTGACACTTTGAGCCTAGAATATTGAACCTTTTCACAATATTCTAATTTTAAGCTGCATTAATGCAATTCCTTTTAATTTGCATTACTGAAATAAATGGACTTTTACACGATATTCAAATTTTTTCGAGTTTCACCTGTACATCCACATATCCATTTATTACATTGTGCCGAATGTTTTTATTTCATCTTTTTCTGTGATTTTTGTTTAGAGAACCAATGTAAAAGAAAAGCTCAGCATGAACCGTAAGAATGAATGACAGTCAGGAACTTTAGGCTATGTAGGCTTTTCCTAGGAGGTAGATATTGAAAGTTCATTAACTAGATTTAAAAGTGGAATAGATTGAAATGACATTTCCATCTTTCATTAGAATGTACTTTTCAGGCAAATGTTCAACGGTATTAATCCTGTATTGCTTTGCATGGGTTCGGGGAGGAATGTCTCCCTACTGTGAGGATCAAGTAGCAGCCGTCTTAGTTACTGCAAGTCATTTTTACTTTCTCCTTACTCCACATTCTAGGCTGGTACTGTACAGTGTAAGATGTAGACCACATTCACACTAGCTGTTGTCTTTACATTATTTAACATGCATTTTGCTACAAAACTAAAAGAAATGACCATTTTATAGATCCCAATCTTATCTATGCTATGCAATGTGAGGCAAAAACTAATTACCATAGCTATAAGTTGAAATTTTGGGCCATCATCCTAAAAAATAGGTAAAAAAAGAAACAAACTGATTGCATAGGGCTACCTCCAAGTCTGCAGCAAGCATTCCAGTATCCCTTTCCGGCAGAAGAAATTGCCATATCCGTCACAGCCAGTCATTGCTGGGGCCCCAACAGACCTCTTGGGATCTTTCAGGCACTGGCAGTATCTGGCCATGGAGGATACAGCAATTTCGGTATTCTGTTCCTTTGCCGGAACAGAATTTCAGAATGCCTGCTGTGTATGTGGACAAAGTCTAAGCATTCGTTGTTGAATTAAATTAGCTGCACAAAAAAACTGCACAAAAATACACTGAAAAAACAGAAAATATAAAAATGTATTAAAAAGATGATGAATACATTGTATAGTGTCCCAAATGTAATATTCTTGGCGCTGAATATAATTACTGCTATAATACAGCAGGTCAAATGTTCAGGATTTGCTCTGTGAGGTGAGAAGAATATCTCAAGGTACAATCTGTCCTTTAAGTGAATGTCAAAACATTCAATTCTGCATGACCTCCAACTGAAGATATACACTTCCACTCCCTTGGGGATGACACACATATTATCTGGCATTTTTTCTGTGCAAGTAATTATTAGTAGTGATATCTTTGAAACTCAATACATTTTGCTTCTAAATCTGTTTACCTTCTCAGACACAGGTGATCAAATTGAAAGACTATTTGAAAAAAATAGAGACTTAATAATATATTTTTCTTATAGCAATATTGTGGTGTCATTCAGAAAATATATAACATTGTAAACAATATATTTGTTAAAAAATCTTTATAAAAAAAAAAAAAAAACTTTTGGGCTAAGTAAAATTTGCCTTGAAACCCAAAGATTATTTTTTGTTGTTGCTGAATTCCATTACAGTAGTAATAAATATTTTTTTATATCTATACGCATACATACTAGCTAAAGGACCCGGCATGGGTATATTTAATCTATTTAATTTAATGTTTGTGTCTCTCGTTAAAAGATAGACAGTATCCACTATAACAGTGACCTCCACAGCCCCCCAACCCTTAACACTGACCCCCCAGTGCCCCGTCTCCTTAAAATGGGACCTCCACAGCCGCCTACCCCTTAACTCTAACCTTGACAGCAGCCTGCCCCTTTAACTGTGAGTTCCACAGCACCCTACCCCCTTGACAGTGATTTCCACAGGGGCCCGCCCCCTTAACATTGACCTCTACAGCACCTGCCCCTTAACACTGACCATAGGTTACAGTCCCCTTGACTGTGACCTCCACCATTCCCGGCCCCCTTAACAGAGATCTCCACAGCGACTGCCTCTTTAACAGTGACTGCCACAGAACCCCGCTCCCTTACAGTGACCTCACAGTAATTCACTGCCTTAACAGTGACCTCACAATACCCCGCTGCCCCTTTAATAGTGGCATCCACAGTCCCCTCCTTCCTTAACAGTGACCGCCACAGTGCATGCCCCATTAAAATTGACCTACACAATGGCCTGCCCCCTTAACAGTAACATCCACAGCGCCCTCATCTTTAACAGTGACCTCCACAGCGGCCACCTCTTTATTAGTGACCTCAACAGTACCCCGTCTCCTTAACAGTGATTTACACAATAGTCCATCCCCTTACAAGTAACCTCCACAGATCTCCGTTCCCTTAAAAATTTACCTCCACAACACCCCGCCACCTTAACAGTGACCTCTACAGCACCCCGCCCCTTAACACTGACCTCCATAGCGGACCATCCCCTTAACTGTGACCTCCACCGTTCCCTGCCCCTTTGACAGTGACCTCCACAGCATCCTGTCCCCTTAACAGTGATCTCCACAGCGACCTGCCCCTTTAACAATGACCTTCACAGAGGCTGCCCCTTTATTAGTGACCTCCACAGTACCCTGTCTCCTTAACAGTGATTTCCCAAAAAACCCGCCCTCTTAACACTGACCTCCATAGCGGACCGTCCCCTTAATTGTGACCTCCATAGCAGCCTGCCCTAGGGTGACCGGAGGTCCGGTTGGGCTTTCAGACTCCCTGTCCTCCGTCCAGCACAGGGCCTCATTTGCATACCAAATAAATTTTCAGAGGATAAAAAACATCTATTGCTGGAACAAAGGCACATCTTGAAATGATGTACTAAGAGCTATTAGGCTATGGCTTTAATTTAATAGTGATTATCATGGTGGCAGTTTTCCTTTAAAGCTGACCGACAGCAGTGAAGAAAAAAGGCTGGGTTGTTATGTGAAACTATGTGTATGTGGAGACTAAGGGACTGCAAGCTTCTATTGGCTAATAAGGGTCATGTGACCAGGTTTCTATTGCCTAATGCATTTTTTGGGAGTATCTCAGGAACGGTACGTGCTAGAGAGCTGAGAACTGGTCTAAAACCTTCCTGTACACCTGATGTACCTGTACCCAAATTTTGTGATTGTAAATGCAACGGTGCGGATTCCTTTAGCAGACATACATACACACACACACATACATACACTAAGCTTTATATATTAGACATATTATTATTTTCTGCTTTCAGCTTTTATTTCATAAATAATATTCCAGTACAATTTTTATGGCATTCATCAATAGTTAACTACATAGGAAAATGACCCTGAGCTGTGTCACCTGCACCTCTGCAGCCAATCACTGGCCTCAGTGGTGACCTGTCCCGTAGTGGCATGTGACTAAGCAGCAATATGTTGCTTGAGGACATGCCACTACTATATCCCCTATATCAAAACAACAATAACTAAAAGGGAGCATAATTTTAAGGTATTTGTTAATTGCACTTTGTGCTATTAATACAAATAAAATTGAAAAAATATGATAAAAACAAACTTTTGTTCTCTTTTTTACTTTTCCCTGGTATAAAAAAAGTAAAAGTAAAAAATGCTATAATAAAAATGGCATAATAATAAAGTCCCATGTGTCACCAAAAAAAGATGCAAGCAATATTTAAATAACCAGATCCGTCCTTTCGCTAGTGACCGTGTGCCCCCGGACTTCCGCTCCATCCCCATTGACTATAATGGAGGCTGGGTGGAGTTTCTGCGGAGGCACGGCAGTGCACGTTGAGAGGATGCCGGAATAAATGTCAGACACATCGTAGTTTTATTCCGGAAGCCTCTCGCCGTGTGCTGCCGTGCCTCCGCTGGAACTCCACCCCCGCCCGCATTATAGTCAATGGGGACAGAGCGGAAGTCCGGGGGCACACGGTCACTAGCGGCAGGACGGATCACACAGCCTGCCGGAGGTCCGTGCCGCTAGTGTGAAAGTAGCCTAAAATGTCATGCCTTTCGAAGCAGCATGTACTAAAAAATAAACAATCTGCCTGGTCTGGAAAATGGCCTAGTCTTGAACTGGTTACAACTAGAGTTGAGCGAACACCTGGATGTTCGGGTTCGAGAAGTTCGGCCGAACTTCCCGGAAATGTTCGGGTTCGGGATCCGAACCCGATCTGAACTTCGTCCCGAACCCGAACCCCATTGATGTCAATGGGGACCCGAACTTTTCGGCACTAAAACGGCTGTAAAACAGCCCAGAAAAGGGCTAGAGGGCTGCAAAAGGCAGCAACATGTAGGTAAATCCCCTGCAAACAAATGTGGATAGGGAAATGAATAAAAATAAAAATTTTATAAATAAAAATTAACCAAAATCAATTGGAGAGAGGTCCCATAGCAGAGAATCTGGCTTCCCGTCACCCACCACTGGAACAGTCCATTCTCAGATATTGAGGCCCCGGCACCCAGGCAGAGGAGAGAGGTCCCGTAACAGACAATCTGGCTTCATGTCAGCAGAGAATTAGTCTGCATGTCATAGCAGAGAATGAGGCTTCACGTCAGCCACCACTGCAACAGTCCATTGGCATATATTTAGGCCCAGCACCCAGGCAGAGGAGAGAGGTCCCGTAACAGACAATCTGGCTTCATGTCAGCAGAGAATTAGTCTGCATGTCATAGCAGAGAATGAGGCTTCACGTCAGCCACCACTGCAACAGTCCATTGGCATATATTTAGGCCCAGCACCCAGGCAGAGGAGAGAGGTCCCGTAACAGACAATCTGGCTTCATGTCAGCAGAGAATTAGTCTGCATGTCATAGCAGAGAATGAGGCTTCACGTCAGCCACCACTGCAACAGTCCATTGGCATATATTTAGGCCCAGCACCCAGGCAGAGGAGAGAGGTCCCGTAACAGACAATCTGGCTTCACGTCAGCAGTGAATTAGTCTGCATGTCATAGCAGAGAATGAGGCTTCACGTCAGCCACCACTGCAAAAGTCCATTGGCATATATTTAGGCCCAGCACACAGGCAGAGGAGAGAGGTCCCGTAACAGAGGATCTGGCTTCATGTCAGCAGAGAATCAGTCTGCATGTCATAGCAGAAAATCAGGCTTCACGTCAGCCACCACTGCAACAGTCCATTGTCAGATATTTAGGCCCAGCACCCAGGCAGAGGAGAGAGGTCCCGTAACAGAGAATCTGTCTTCATGTCAGCAGAGAATTAGTCTGCATGTCATAGCAGAGAATCAGGCTTCACGTCACCCAACATTGGAACAGTCCATTGGCATATATTTAGGCCCCAGCACCCAGACAGAGGAGAGGTTCATTCAACTTTGGGTAGCCTCGCAATATAATGGTAAAATAAAAATAAAAATAGGATTGAATGAGGAAGTGCCCTGGAGTCCAATAATATATGGTTAAGGGGAGGTAGTTAATGTCTAATCTGGACAAGGGACGGACAGGTCCTGTGGGATCCATGCCTGGTTCATTTTTATGAACGTCAGCTTGTCCACATTGGCTGTAGACAGGCGGCTGCGTTTGTCTGTAATGACGCCCCCTGCCGTGCTGAATACACGTTCAGACAAAACGCTGGCCGCCGGGCAGGCCAGCACCTCCAAGGCATAAAAGGCTAGCTCTGGCCACATGGACAATTTAGAGACCCAGAAGTTGAATGGGGCCGAACCATCAGTCAGTACGTGGAGGGGTGTGCACACGTACTGTTCCACCATGCTAGTGAAATGTTGCCTCCTGCTAACACGTTGCGTATCAGGTGGTGGTGCAGTTAGCTGTGGCGTGTTGACAAAAGTTTTCCACATCTCTGCCATGCTAACCCTGCCCTCAGAGGAGCTGGCCGTGACACAGCTGCCTTGGCGACCTCTTGCTCCTCCTCTGCCTTGGCCTTGGGCTTCCACTTGTTCCCCTGTGACATTTGGGAATGCTCTCAGTAGCGCGTCTACCAACGTGCGCTTGTACTCGCGCATCTTCCTATCACGCTCCAGTGCAGGAAGTAAGGTGGGCACATTGTCTTTGTAGCGTGGATCCAGCAGGGTGGCAACCCAGTAGTCCGCACAGGTTAAAATGTGGGCAACTCTGCTGTCGTTGCGCAGGCACTGCAGCATGTAGTCGCTCATGTGTGCCAGGCTGCCCAGGGGTAAGGACAAGCTGTCCTCTGTGGGAGGCGTATCGTCATTGTCCTGCCTTTCCCCCCAGCCACGCACCAGTGATGGACCCGAGCTGCGTTGGGTGCCACCCCGCTGTGACCATGTTTCATCCTCATCCTCCTCCACCTCCTCCTCATCCTCGTCCTCCTCGTCCTCCAGTAGTGGGCCCTGGCTGGCCACATTTGTACCTGGCCTCTGCTGTTGCCAAAAACCTCCCTCTGAGTCACTTCGAAGAGACTGGCCTGAAAGTGCTAAAAATGACCCCTCTTCCTCCTCCTCCTCCTCCTGGGCCGCCTCCTCTTCCATCATCGCCCTAAGTGTTTTCTCAAGGAGACATAGAAGTGGTATTGTAACGCTGATAACGGCGTCATCGCCACTGGCCATGTTGGTGGAGTACTCGAAACAGCGCAACAGGGCACACAGGTCTCGCATGGAGGCCCAGTCATTGGTGGTGAAGTGGTGCTGTTCTGTAGTGCGACTGACCCGTGCGTGCTGCAGCTGAAACTCCACTATGGCCTGCTGCTGCTGCTCGCACAGTCTGTCCAGCATGTGCAAGGTGGAGTTCCACCTGGTGGGCACGTCGCATATGAGGCGGTGAGCGGGAAGGCCGAAGTTACGCTGTAGCGCAGACAGGCGAGCAGCAGCAGGATGTGAACGCCGGAAGCGCGAACAGACGGCCCGCACTTTATGCAGCAGCTCTGACATGTCGGGGGAGTTGTGAATGAACTTCTGCACCACCAAATTCAGCACATGCGCCAAGCAAGGGATGTGCGTCAAATTGGCTAGTCCCAGAGCTGCAACGAGATTTCGCCCATTATCACACACCACCAGGCCGGGCTTGAGGCTCACCGGCAGCAACCACTCGTCGGTCTGTTATTCTATACCCCGCCACAACTCCTGTGCGGTGTGGGGCCTGTCCCCCAAACATATGAGTTTCAGAATGGCCTGCTGACGTTTACCCCGGGCTGTGCTGAAGTTGGTGGTGAAGGTGTGTGGCTGACTGGATGAGCAGGTGGAAGAAGAGGAGGAGGAAGCCGAGAAGGTGGAGGTGGCAACAGGAGGCAAAGAATGTTGCCCTGCGATCCTTGGCGGCGGAAGGACGTGCGCTAAACAGCTCTCCGCCTGGGGCCCAGCTGCCACTACATTTACCCAGTGTGCAGTTAGGGAGATATAGCGTCCCTGGCCGTGCTTACTGGTCCACGTATCTGTGGTTAGGTGGACCTTGCTACAGATGGCGTTGCGCAGTGCACACTTGATTTTATCGGATACTTGGTTGTGCAGGGAAGGCACGGCTCTCTTGGAGAAGTAGTGACGGCTGGGAACAACATACTGTGGGACAGCAAGCGACATGAGCTGTTTGAAGCTGTCTGTGTCCACCAACCTAAATGACAGCATTTCATAGGCCAGTAGTTTAGAAATGCTGGCATTCAAGGCCAGGGATCGAGGGTGGCTAGGTGAGAATTTAAGCTTTCTCTCAAATGTTTGTGAGATGGAGAGCTGAACGCTGCCGTGTGACATGGTTGAGACGCTTGGTGACGGAGGTGGTGGTGGTGTTGGTGGTACATCCCCTGTTTGCTGGGCGGCAGGTGCCAACGTTCCTCCAGAGGCAGAGGAAGAGGCCGAGGCGGCAGCAGCAGAAGAGGTAGCAGGGGGAGCCTGAGTGACTTCCTTGGTTTTAAGGTGTTTACTCCACTGCAGTTCATGCTTTGCATGCAGGTGCCTGGTCATGCAGGTTGTGCTCAGGTTCAGAACGTTAATGCCTCGCTTCAGGCTCTGATGGCACAGCGTGCAAACCACTCGGGTCTTGTCGTCAGCACATTGTTTGAAGAAGTGCCATGCCAGGGAACTCCTTGAAGCTGCCTTTGGGGTGCTCGGTCCCAGATGGCGGCGGTCAGTAGCAGGCGGAGTCTCTTGGCGGCGGGTGTTCTGCTTTTGCCCACTGCTCCCTCTTTTGCTACGCTGTTGGCTCGGTCTCACCACTGCCTCTTCCTCCGAACTGTGAAAGTCAGTGGCACGACCTTCATTCCATGTGGGGTCTAGGACCTCATCGTCCCCTGCATCGTCTTCCACCCAGTCTTGATCCCTGACCTCCTGTTCAGTCTGCACACTGCAGAAAGACGCAGCAGTTGGCACCTGTGTTTCGTCATCATCAGAGACATGCTGAGGTGGTATTCCCATGTCCTCATCATCAGGAAACATAAGTGGTTGTGCGTCAGTGCAGTCTATGTCTTCCACCGCTGGGGAAGGGCTAGGTGGATACCCTTGGGAAACCCTGCCAGCGGAGTCTTCAAACAGCATAAGAGACTGCTGCATAACTTGAGGCTGAGACAGTTTCCCTGGTATGCATGGGGGTGATGTGACAGACTGATGGGGTTGGTTTTCAGGCGCCATCTGTGCGCTTTCTGCAGAAGACTGGGTGGGAGATAATGTGAACGTGCTGGATCCACTGTCGGCCACCCAATTGACTAATGCCTGTACCTGCTCAGGCCTTACCATCCTTAGAACGGCATTGGGCCCCACCATATATCGCTGTAAATTCTGGCGGCTACTGGGACCTGAGGTAGTTGGTACACTAGGACGTGTGGATGTGGCAGAACGGCCACGTCCTCTCCCAGCACCAGAGGGTCCACTAACACCACCACGACCATGTCCACGTCCGCGTCCCTTACTAGATGTTTTCCTCATTGTTATGGTTCGCCACAACAACAAAAATATTATTTGGCCCAATGTATTGTATTCAAATTCAGCGGGATATAAATTTGAGGCCTAGTATTTAGGCGCTGGGTGACCGGTATGGATTTACTAACAGAATTAGACTTGGAAATGCACAGTAGCGTGTGTGTGAAGTTATTCTGAATGACCCTATGTGCACCTTGAATATTATATACCCTTTTAGGGATAGATTTCAAATAGCTCTGATATAGCAGAAACCACTAAATTATGAAATTGCTAAATTGGGAATTGTATTTCAACCCAGAACAAAAAATGTGCTTTGACGGACACTAAATAACTTTCCCAGCCACAACAGGACAGCGGTAACGAGAGATTTAGCGGGATATAAATTTGAGGCCTAGTATTTAGGCGCTGGGTGACCGGTATGGATTTAGTGACAGAATTAGACTTGGAAATGCACAGTAGCGTGTGTGTGAAGTTATTCTGAATGACCCTATGTGCACCTTGAATATTATATACCCTTTTAGGGATAGATTTCAAATAGCTCTGATATAGCAGAAACCACTAAATTATGAAATTGCTAAATTGGGAATTGTATTTCAACCCAGAACAAAAAATGTGCTTTGACGGACACTAAATAACTTTCCCAGCCACAACAGTACAGCGGTAACGAGAGATTTAGCGGGATATAAATTTGAGGCCTAGTATTTAGGCGCTGGGTGACCGGTATGGATTTAGTGACAGAATTAGACTTGGAAATGCACAGTAGCGTGTGTGTGAAGTTATTCTGAATGACCCTATGTGCACCTTGAATATTATATACCCTTTTAGGGATAGATTTCAAATAGCTCTGATATAGCAGAAACCACTAAATTATGAAATTGCTAAATTGGGAATTGTATTTCAACCCAGAACAAAAAAT
This sequence comes from Bufo gargarizans, assembly GCF_014858855.1. NCBI lineage: Eukaryota > Metazoa > Chordata > Amphibia > Anura > Bufonidae > Bufo > Bufo gargarizans. Next base: position 293,242,717 of record NC_058080.1, on the reverse strand, counting down.
GTGCTTTGACGGACACTAAATAACTTTCCCAGCCACAACAGTACAGCTGTAACGAGAGATTTAGCGGGATATAAATTTGAGGCCTAGTATTTAGGCGCTGGGTGACCGGTATGGATTTAGTGACAGAATTAGACTTGGAAATGCACAGTAGCGTGTGTGCGAAGTTATTCTGATTGACCCTATGTGCACCTTGAATATTATATACCCTTTTAGGGATAGATTTCAAATAGCTCTGATATAGCAGGAACCACTAAATTATGAAATTGCTAAATTGGGAATTGTATTTCAACCCAGAACAAAAAATGTGCTTTGACGGACACTAAATAACTTTCCCAGCCACAACAGGACAGCGGTAACGAGAGATTTAGCGGGATATAAATTTGAGGCCTAGTATTTAGGCGCTGGGTGACCGGTATGGATTTACTAACAGAATTAGACTTGGAAATGCACAGTAGCGTGTGTGTGAAGTTATTCTGAATGACCCTATGTGCACCTTGAATATTATATACCCTTTTAGGGATAGATTTCAAATAGCTCTGATATAGCAGAAACCACTAAATTATGAAATTGCTAAATTGGGAATTGTATTTCAACCCTGAACAAAAAATGTGCTTTGACGGACACTAAATAACTTGCCCAGCCACAACAGTACAGCGGTAACGACAGATTTAGCGGGATATAAATTTGAGGCCTAGTATTTAGGCGCTGGGTGACCGGTATGGATTTACTGACAGAATTAGACTGGGATATGGCCAAAAAATAACCACACTATTGCTGGTTAAATGCACTTGGTGATGGGCGCAGCTTGCCCCTGATGTAGTATATGGCCAAAAAATGAACAGACTATTGCTGGTTAAATGCACTTGGTGTCACAGCTTGACCAACCACACTACTGAGGGTTAAATGCACTTGGTGACGGGCGCAGCTTGCCCCTGATGTAGTATATGGCCAAAAAATGAACAGACTATTGCTGGTTAAATGCACTTGGTGACGGGCGCAGCTTGCCCCTGATTTAGTATATGGCCAAAAAATGAACAGACTATTGCTGGTTAAATGCACTTGGTGTGATAGCTTGACCAACCACACTACTGAGGGTTAAATGCACTTGGTGACGGGCGCAGCTTGCCCCTGATGTAGTATATGGCCAAAAAATAAACAGACTATTGCTGGTTAAATGCACTTGGTGTGACAGCTTCACCCTGATGTAGGCTTTAGCCAAAAAACAACCACACCATTGAGGGTTAAATGCACTTGGTCGCAGCTTGTGCTGGCGCACCACAAGACACAAAATGGCCGCCGATCACCCCAGAAAAATGTGACTGACAAACGGTCTGGGCAGCCTAAAAACAGTGAGAAATTGAGTATCAGCAGCTCAATGACCCACAGCTGCAGATCGATCAATAATCAAGTCCTTTGGAGGAGTTAATCTGCCTAATCTCGCCCTACTGTCGCAGCCGCAACCTCTCCCTATGCTAATCAGAGCAGAGTGACTGGGCGGCGCTATGTGACTCCAGCTTAAATAGAGGCTGGGTCACATGGTGCTCTGGCCAATCACAGCCATGCCAATAGTAGGCATGGCTGTGACGGCCTCTTGGGGCAAGTAGTATGACGCTTGTTGATTGGCTGCTTTGCAGCCTTTCAAAAAGCGCCAAGAAAGCGTCACAAAAGCGCCAAGAAAGCGACGAACACCGAACCCGAACCCGGACTTTTACGAAAATGTCCGGGTTCGGGTTCGTGTCACGGACACCCCAAAATTCGGTACGAACCCGAACTATACAGTTCGGGTTCGCTCATCCCTATTCACAACCCCCACCAACCTATTATGGAGAGCCAATGACTTTATATTGGCTAATACCAAATACCAGGCAGAAATATCTGCAGCATTACAGGAATATTTCCAATTTAACGCTGACTCTGTATCGGACCCCACTATAGTATGGACTGCTCACAAAGCGTTCATAAGGGGAATTCTTTTGAAACTAAGCCATAAACATAAAAGGCAGAGGGAAAAATATCAAAATAATCTTATATTACAAATACAAACTGTAGACGCACTGAATAAGGCCTTCCCCTCTCTGGAATTATCAGATAAGCTGATAGTTCTCAGATCGCAACTTAGAGAAAGTCTTCTGCACACGTAGGAATTAGCACTTAAAAAGACTAAAGCTACATACTATTCTCAAGCTAACAAAGCAGGGAATCTGCTGGCAAGTCGGGTCAAAGCTAGAGCTGTGAAATCAAAAATAGCGTTCCTTTGGGATTCTTCCAAATCTTACAAGTTGTATGATCCAAAAGCTATAGCCAATCAGTTTAGATCTTATTACTCTCAATTATATAATTTACAGGAAGAACCTGGCTTTGTTCCTGCTTCCTCTGGCGACATTGAGGATTTCCTGGGATCCCTAACGTTACCCTCTATAGATAAGAGTCAAAGTGAATCCCTTATTGCTCCTGTCACTCAAGCTGAAATATCTAAGGTAATTAAGGGTTTGCCATATCATAAAAGTCCTGGTCCAGACGGACTTTCAAACTCTTATTACAAGACCTTTTCCGACTATTTATTGCCACATCTCCACGCATCTCTGTCCCGTGCCATGGAAAAAGGTAATATGCCTAATGAAATGTTGGAAGCGGTTATTGTGACTTTACCCAAGCCTGGTAAGGATCCTTCTATTCCTCAAAATTTCCGCCCCATTTCCTTACTTAATACAGACCTTAAAATTTATGCAAAAATTTTAGCTTCCCGACTAGCGAACATCATTACATCTCTGGTGGCCCCTGACCAGGTGGGCTTTGTCCAGGGGCGCCAAATCACAGACAATTCAAGAAGGGTATTGAACTTAGTTGATTTTGTAAATCGTGCTCGTATCCCGACGGTTATGGTTACCCTGGATGCAGAGAAGGCTTTCGACCGAGTTAACTGGTCGTTTGTCTTCTCTGTACTCCGCAGGATGGGGTTTCCGGAATCTACTATACAAGCTATACGGGTCCTATACTCTAACCCTTCAGCCCGTGTATTAAGAAATGGTGTATTGTCAGATCCGTTTAAGCTTTCTAATGGCACGAGACAGGGATGCCCCCTTTCTCCCTTAATATTTATTTTATCACTGGAACCATTAGCTCAGGCGCTCCGTCAGTCGCCTGATGTGACGGGTGTAAAAATTGGAAATAGGCAACATTGTATATCGCTATATGCGGACGATATTATTCTGTCCCTAACAAACCCCAGGAAGTCCTTAAGGGCAGTGATGGACATCATTCGCTCTTATGGGGCCTTATCATATTATAAGATAAACAAAAGTAAGTCCCAGGCTCTATCGTTGGGGATCCCAGGAACAAGCTTGTCTCAGATGAAAGCAGAATTCTCCTTAGACTGGCAGGAATCCATGGTTCAGTACCTAGGTTTTAAAGTAACTGTCACCCCCCAGGGACTGTATAAAGCTAACTTCCCCCCCCCCTGCTGCTTTCACTTAAACCGGAACTTGATAGTATGGCCAAAACAGAGCTATCTTGGTTAGGGCGTATTGCTGCGTTTCAACAACATATACTGCCAAAATTATTATATTTATTCCGCACTATCCCTATTCCAGTTCCAATTTCCTTTTTCAAGATGTTAAACGCTTTTTTTTTGGAACAAAGCTAAACCTAGATTGGCGAGAAGTATCATGTGCAGGCATAAGAAGTGTGGAGGCCTGGGTATGCCTAATTTGTTTGATTACTATCTAGCTTCTAGGATTAATCAGTTTAAAGACTGATGGAGTGGAGGAGTAGGAAAACACTGGGTGCATATTGAGCAATCACAAATCCCAGGTCGGAATCTACGCGCTCTTCTCATGGCAGCGTTGCATGATGGCTACTCAGGTCTCTACCCTGCTTTTTATGTCTATACATCAGTGGCTTTATGGAAAAAATATCACGATTTAAGTCGAGCAGCCCCATCATCAGTGGCACACCTGACCCTTATAGATTCTCTTCAATATCTAGTTCCGGATTTAAACGTTACGGTGTGGAAAAATAGTGGACTTTCCACTGTGGCAGACCTGTTGTCGGGTTCGGTTTTAAAAACCTTTAAAGATATTGAGCAATCTTACAATATTCCTCCACAGGAAGTGTTTTCATATATCAAAATAAGACACATATTGTCGGGTAACCCGTCTTTTGTCCTCAAGAATCATACTCAATTGATGGCTCAATGGTCCATCCAAGGATCCGCTCACAAAGGGATTAAACCTTTATATATGTTTCTGGGGGATAAGGATAGGTTTTCAAAAACCACACCAGTCCTAGCATGGGAGATTGAACTTAAAACAACCTTTTCCACAGCCCAATGG